>NW_027285581.1:0-15000 GCF_040894005.1 Engystomops pustulosus | reverse complement strand
GGGAGCAGCCGCTCGGCCGTATCCGGCGGCATGTCACTGTTCCCCGGCCAGACTTGGCGGCAAGTCCCGGGGACGAACAAGCCCATGGAAGTAGGGGCTCAGCGGGAGCAGCCAGTTGGCCTATCCGGCCACATGTCACTGTCCCCCGGCCAGACTTGGCGGCAAGTCCCGGGGAGGAACAAGCCCATGGAAGTAGGAGCTCCGACTTCCAAAGTGATGACGTCAGCGGGAGCAGCCGCTCGGCCGTATCCGGCGGCATGTCACTGTTCCCCGGCCAGACTTGGCGGCAAGTCCCGGGGACGAACAAGCCCATGGAAGTAGGGGCTCAGCGGGAGCAGCCAGTTGGCCTATCCGGCCACATGTCACTGTCCCCCGGCCAGACTTGGCGGCAAGTCCCGGGGAGGAACAAGCCCATGGAAGTAGGAGCTCCGACTTCCAAAGCGATGACGTCAGCGGGAGCAGCCGCTCGGCCGTATCCGGCGGCATGTCACTGTTCCCCGGCCAGACTTGGCGGCAAGTCCCGGGGACGAACAAGCCCATGGAAGTAGGGGCTCAGCGGGAGCAGCCAGTTGGCCTATCCGGCCACATGTCACTGTCCCCCGGCCAGACTTGGCGGCAAGTCCCGGGGAGGAACAAGCCCATGGAAGTAGGAGCTCCGACTTCCAAAGCGATGACGTCAGCGGGAGCAGCCGCTCGGCCGTATCCGGCGGCATGTCACTGTTCCCCGGCCAGACTTGGCGGCAAGTCCCGGGGACGAACAAGCCCATGGAAGTAGGGGCTCAGCGGGAGCAGCCAGTTGGCCTATCCGGCCACATGTCACTGTCCCCCGGCCAGACTTGGCGGCAAGTCCCGGGGAGGAACAAGCCCATGGAAGTAGGAGCTCCGACTTCCAAAGCGATGACGTCAGCGGGAGCAGCCGCTCGGCCGTATCCGGCGGCATGTCACTGTTCCCCGGCCAGACTTGGCGGCAAGTCCCGGGGACGAACAAGCCCATGGAAGTAGGGGCTCAGCGGGAGCAGCCAGTTGGCCTATCCGGCCACATGTCACTGTCCCCCGGCCAGACTTGGCGGCAAGTCCCGGGGAGGAACAAGCCCATGGAAGTAGGAGCTCCTACTTCCAAAGCGATGACGTCAGCGGGAGCAGCCGCTCGGCCGTATCCGGCGGCATGTCACTGTTCCCCGGCCAGACTTGGCGGCAAGTCCCGGGGGACGAACAAGCCCATGGAAGTAGGGGCTCAGCGGGAGCAGCCAGTTGGCCTATCCGGCCACATGTCACTGTCCCCCGGCCAGACTTGGCGGCAAGTCCCGGGGAGGAACAAGCCCATGGAAGTAGGAGCTCCTACTTCCAAAGCGATGACGTCAGCGGGAGCAGCCGCTCGGCCGAATCCGGCGGCATGTCACTGTTCCCCGGCCAGACTTGGCGGCAAGTCCCGGGGGACGAACAAGCCCATGGAAGTAGGGGCTCAGCGGGAGCAGCCAGTTGGCCTATCCGGCCACATGTCACTGTCCCCCGGCCAGACTTGGCGGCAAGTCCCGGGGAGGAACAAGCCCATGGAAGTAGGAGCTCCTACTTCCAAAGCGATGACGTCAGCGGGAGAAGCCGCTCGGCCTATCCGGCCACATGTCACTGTCCCCCGGCCACACTTGGCTATAGGTCCCGGGGAGGAATAATGCCCATGGAAGTAGGAGCTCCTACTTCCAAAGGGGCAAGTCAGCGGGAGCAGCCACTTGGCCTATCCGGCCAAGTTTCACTGTTCCCCGGCCACACTTGGCTGTAGGTCCCGGAGAGGAATAATGCCCATGGAAGTAAGAGCTCCTACCTCCAAAGGGGCAAGTCAGCGGGAGAAGCCACTTGGCCTATCCGGCCACATGTCACTGTCCCCCGGCCAAGCTTGGCTGTAGGTCCCGGGGAGGAATAATGCCCATGGAAGTAGGAGCTCCTACTTCCAAAGGGGCAAGTCAGCGGAAGAAGCCACTAGTTCTATCCGGCCAAGAGTCACTGTTCCCCGGCCTTACTTGGCAGTAGGTCCCGGGGAGGAATAATGCCCATGGAAGTAGGAGCTCCTTCTTCCAAAGGGGCAAGTCAGCGGGAGAAGCCACTTGGCCTATCCGGCCAAGAGTCACTGTTCCCCGGCCACTCTTGGCAGTAGGTCCCGGGGAGGAATAATGCCCATGGAAGTAGGAGCTCCTACTTCCAAAGGGGCAAGTCAGCGGGAGAAGCCACTAGTTCTATCCGGCCAAGAGTCACTGTTCCCCGGCTACACTTGGCAGTAGGTCCCGGGGAGGAATAATGCCCATGGAAGTAGGAGCTACTACCTAAAAAGGGTGAAGACACTTGGCTCTAAGTCCCCGAGAGGTATACTGCCCATGGGAGTAAGAGCTCCTACTTCCAAAGGGGCAAGTCAGCGGGAGAAGCCACTTGGCCTACCCGGCCAAGAGTCACTGTTCCCCGGCCACACTTGGCAGTAGGTCCCGGGGAGGAATAATGCCCATGGAAGTAGGAGCTCCTACTTCCAAAGGGGAAAGTCAGCGGGAGAAGCCACTTGGCCTACCCGGCCAAGAGTCACTGTTCCCCGGCCACACTTGGCAGTAGGTCCCGGGGAGGAATAATGCCCATGGAAGTAGGAGCTCCTACTTCCAAAGGGGCAAGTCAGCGGGAGAAGCCACTTGGCCTATCCGGCCACATGTCACTGTCCCCCGGCCACACTTGGCTGTAGGTCCCGGGGAGGAATAATGCCCATGGAAGTAGGAGCTCCTACTTCCAAAGGGGCAAGTCAGCGGAAGAAGCCACTAGTTCTATCCGGCCAAGAGTCACTGTTCCCCGGCCTTACTTGGCAGTAGGTCCCGGGGAGGAATAATGCCCATGGAAGTAGGAGCTCCTACTTCCAAAGGGGCAAGTCAGCGGGAGAAGCCACTTGGCCTATCCGGCCAAGAGTCACTGTTCCCCGGCCACACTTGGCAATAGGTCCCGGGGAGGAATAATGCCCATGGAAGTAGGAGCTCCTACTTCCAAAGGGGCAAGTCAGCGGGAGAAGCCACTAGTTCTATCCGGCCAAGAGTCACTGTTCCCCGGCTACACTTGGCAGTAGGTCCCGGGGAGGAATAATGCCCATGGAAGTAGGAGCTACTACCTCCAAAGGGTGAAGACACTTGGCTCTAAGTCCCCGAGAGGTATACTGCCCATGGGAGTAAGAGCTCCTACTTCCAAAGGGGCAAGTCAGCGGGAGAAGCCACTTGGCCTACCCGGCCAAGAGTCACTGTTCCCCGGCCACACTTGGCAGTAGGTCCCGGGGAGGAATAATGCCCATGGAAGTAGGAGCTCCTACTTCCAAAGGGGCAAGTCAGCGGGAGAAGCCGCTTGGCCTACCCGGCCAAGAGTCACTGTTCCCCGGCCACACTTGGCAGTAGGTCCCGGGGAGGAATAATGCCCATGGAAGTAGGAGCTCCTACTTCCAAAGGGGCAAGTCAGCGGGAGAAGCCACTTGGCCTATCCGGCCAAGAGTCACTGTTCCCCGGCCACACTTGGCAATAGGTCCCGGGGAGGAATAATGCCCATGGAAGTAGGAGCTCCTACTTCCAAAGGGGCAAGTCAGCGGGAGAAGCCACTAGTTCTATCCGGCCAAGAGTCACTGTTCCCCGGCCACACTTGGCAGTAGGTCCCGGGGAGGAATAATGCCCATGGAAGTAGGAGCTACCACCTCCAAAGGGTGAAGACACTTGGCTCTAAGTCCCCGAGAGGTATACTGCCCATGGGAGTAAGAGCTCCTACTTCCAAAGGGGCAAGTCAGCGGGAGAAGCCACTTGGCCTATCCGGCCAAGAGTCACTGTTCCCCGGCCACACTTGGCAGTAGGTCCCGGAGAGGAATAGTGCCCATGGAAGTAGGAGCTCCTACTTCCAAAGGGGCAAGTCAGCGGGAGAAGCCACTTGGCCTACACGGCCAAGAGTCACTGTTCCCCGGCCACACTTGGCAGTAGGTCCCGGGGAGGAATAATGCCCATGGAAGTAGGAGCTACTACCTCCAAAGGGGCAAGTCAGCGGGAGAAGCCACTTGGCCTATCCGGCCAAGAGTCACTGTTCCCCGGCCACTCTTGGCAGTAGGTCCCGGGGAGGAATAATGCCCATGGAAGTAGGAGCTCCTACCTCCAAAGGGGCAAGTCAGCGGGAGAAGCCACTTGGCCTACCCGGCCAAGAGTCACTGTTCCCCGGCCACACTTGGCAGTAGGTCCCGGGGAGGAATAATGCCCATGGAAGTAAGAGCTCCTACTTCCAAAGGGGCAGGTCAGCGGGAGAAGCCACTTGGCCTATCCGGCCACATGTCACTGTCCCCCGGCCAAGCTTGGCTGTAGGTCCCGGGGAGGAATAATGCCCATGGAAGTAGGAGCTCCTACTTCCAAAGGGGCAAGTCAGCGGGAGAAGCCACTTGGCCTATCCGGCCAAGAGTCACTGTTCCCCGGCCACACTTGGCAGTAGGTCCCGGGGAGGAATAATGCCCATGGAAGTAAGAGCTCCTACTTCCAAAGGGGCAGGTCAGCGGGAGAAGCCACTTGGCCTATCCGGCCACATGTCACTGTCCCCCGGCCAAGCTTGGCTGTAGGTCCCGGGGAGGAATAATGCCCATGGAAGTAGGAGCTCCTACTTCCAAAGGGGCAAGTCAGCGGAAGAAGCCACTAGTTCTATCCGGCCAAGAGTCACTGTTCCCCGGCCACACTTGGCAGTAGGTCCCGGGGAGGAATAATGCCCATGGAAGTAGGAGCTCCTACTTCCAAAGGGGCAAGTCAGCGGGAGAAGCCACTTGGCCTATCCGGCCAAGAGTCACTGTTCCCCGGCCACACTTGGCAGTAGGTCCCGGGGAGGAATAATGCCCATGGAAGTAGGAGCTCCTACTTCCAAAGGGGCAAGTCAGCGGGAGAAGCCACTTGGCCTACCCGGCCAAGAGTCACTGTTCCCCGGCCACACTTGGCAGTAGGTCCCGGGGAGGAATAATGCCCATGGAAGTAGGAGCTCCTACCTCCAAAGGGGCAAGTCAGCGGGAGAAGCCACTTGGCCTATCCGGCCAAGAGTCACTGTTCCCCGGCCACACTTGGCAGTAGGTCCCGGGGAGGAATAATGCCCATGGAAGTAAGAGCTCCTACTTCCAAAGGGGCAAGTCAGCGGGAGAAGCCACTTGGCCTATCCGGCCACATGTCACTGTCCCCCGGCCAAGCTTGGCTGTAGGTCCCGGGGAGGAATAATGCCCATGGAAGTAGGAGCTCCTACTTCCAAAGGGGCAAGTCAGCGGAAGAAGCCACTAGTTCTATCCGGCCAAGAGTCACTGTTCCCCGGCCACACTTGGCAGTAGGTCCCGGGGAGGAATAATGCCCATGGAAGTAGGAGCTCCTACTTCCAAAGGGGCAAGTCAGCGGGAGAAGCCACTTGGCCTATCCGGCCAAGAGTCACTGTTCCCCGGCCACACTTGGCAGTAGGTCCCGGGGAGGAATAATGCCCATGGAAGTAGGAGCTCCTACTTCCAAAGGGGCAAGTCAGCGGGAGAAGCCACTAGTTCTATCCGGCCAAGAGTCACTGTTCCCCGGCAACACTTGGCAGTAGGTCCCGGGGAGGAATAATGCCCATGGAAGTAGGAGCTACTACCTCCAAAGGGTGAAGACACTTGGCTCTAAGTCCCCGAGAGGTATACTGCCCATGGGAGTAAGAGCTCCTACTTCCAAAGGGGCAAGTCAGCGGGAGAAGCCACTTGGCCTATCCGGCCAAGAGTCACTGTTCCCCGGCCACACTTGGCAGTAGGTCCCGGGGAGGAATAATGCCCATGGAAGTAGGAGCTCCTACTTCCAAAGGGGCAAGTCAGCGGGAGAAGCCACTTGGGCTATCCGGCCACATGTCACTGTCCCCCGGCCACACTTGGCAGTAGGTCCCGGGGAGGAATAATGCCCATGGAAGTAAGAGCTCCTACTTCCAAAGGGGCAAGTCAGCGGGAGAAGCCACTTGGCCTAACCGGCCACATGTCACTGTCCCCCGGCCACACTTGGCAGTAGGTCCCGGGGAGGAATAATGCCCATGGAAGTAAGAGCTCCTACTTCCAAAGGGGCAAGTCAGCGGGAGCAGCCACTTGGCCTATCCGGCCAAGAGTCACTGTTCCCCGGCCACACTTGGTAGTAGGTCCCGGGGAGGAATAATGCCCATGGAAGTAGGAGCTCCTACTTCCAAAGGGGCAAGTCAGCGGGAGCAGCCACTTGGCCTATCCGTCCAAGAGTCACTGTTCCCCGGCCACACTTGGCTGTAGGTCCCGGGGAGGAATAATGCCCATGGAAGTAAGAGCTCCTACTTCCAAAGGGGCAAGTCAGCGGGAGAAGCCACTTGGCCTATCCGGCCACATGTCACTGTCCCCGGCCACACTTGGCAGTAGGTCCCTGGGAGGAATAATGCCCATGGAAGTAGGAGCTACTACCTCCAAAGAGTGAAGACACTTGGCTGTAAGTCCCCGAGAGGTATAGTGCCCATGGAAGTAAGAGCTCCTACTTCCAAAGGGGCAAGTCAGCGGGAGAAGCCACTTGGCCTATCCGGCCAAGAGTCACTGTTCCCCGGCCACACTTGGCAGTAGGTCCCGGGGAGGAATAATGCCCATGGAAGTAGGAGCTCCTACTTCCAAAGGGGCAAGTCAGCGGGAGAAGCCACTTGGCCTATCCGGCCACATGTCACTGTCCCCCGGCCACTCTTGGCAGTAGGTCCCGGGGAGGAATAATGCCCATGGAAGTAGGAGCTCCTACTTCCAAAGGGGCAAGTCAGCGGGAGAAGCCACTTGGCCTATCCGGCCACATGTCACTGTCCCCCGGCCACTCTTGGCAGTAGGTCCCGGGGAGGAATAATGCCCATGGAAGTAGGAGCTCCTACTTCCAAAGGGGCAAGTCAGCGGGAGAAGCCACTTGGCCTACCCAGGCAAGAGTCACTGTTCCCCGGCCACACTTGGCAGTAGGTCCCGGGGAGGAATAATGCCCATGGAAGTAGGAGCTCCTACTTCCAAAGGGTCAAGTCAGCGGGAGAAGCCACTTGGCCTATCCGGCCAAGAGTCACTGTTCCCCGGTCACACTTGGCAGTAGGTCCCGGGGAGGAATAATGCCCATGGAAGTAGGAGCTCCTACTTCCAAAGGGGCAAGTCAGCGGGAGAAGTGACTTGGCCTATCCGAACAAGAGTCACTGTTCCCCGGCCACACTTGGCAGGAGGTCCCGGGGAGGAATAATGCCCATGGAAGTAGGAGCTACTACCTCCAAAGGGTGAAGACACTTGGCTCTAAGTCCCCGAGAGGTATAGTGCCCATGGAAGTAGGAGCTCCTACTTCCAAAGGGGCAAGTCAGCGGGAGAAGCAACTTGGCCTATCCGGCCAAGAGTCACTGTTCCCCGGCCACACTTGGCAGGAGGTCCCGGGGAGGAATAATGCCCATGGAAGTAGGAGCTCCTACTTCCAAAGGGTCAAGTCAGCGGGAGAAGCCACTTGGCCTATCCGGCCAAGAGTCACTGTTCCCCGGCCACACTTGGCAGTAGGTCCCGGGGAGGAATAATGCCCATGGAAGTAGGAGCTCCTACTTCCAAAGGGGAAAGTAAGCGGGAGAAGCAACTTGGCCTATCCGGCCAAGAGTCACTGTTCCCCGGCCACACTTGGCAGTAGGTCCCGGGGAGGAATAATGCCCATGGAAGTAGGAGCTCCTACTTCCAAAGGGGCAAGTCAGCGGGAGAAGCCACTTGGCCTATCCGGCCAAGAGTCACTGTTCCCCGGCCACACTTGGCAGGAGGTCCCGGGGAGGAATAATGCCCATGGAAGTAGGAGCTCCTACTTCCAAAGGGGCAAGTCAGCGGGAGAAGCCACTTGGGCTATCCGGCCACATGTCACTGTCCCCCGGCAACACTTGGCAGTAGGTCCCGGGGAGGAATAATGCCCATGGAAGTAAGAGCTCCTACTTCCAAAGGGGCAAGTCAGCGGGAGAAGCCACTTGGCCTATCCGGCCACATGTCACTGTCCCCCGGCCACACTTGGCAGTAGGTCCCGGGGAGGAATAATGCCCATGGAAGTAAGAGCTCCTACTTCCAAAGGGGCAAGTCAGCGGGAGCAGCCACTTGGCCTATCCGGCCAAGAGTCACTGTTCCCCGGCCACACTTGGCAGTAGGTCCCGGGGAGGAATAATGCCCATGGAAGTAGGAGCTCCTACTTCCAAAGGGGCAAGTCAGCGGGAGCAGCCACTTGGCCTATCCGTCCAAGAGTCACTGTTCCCCGGCCACACTTGGCTGTAGGTCCCGGGGAGGAATAATGCCCATGGAAGTAAGAGCTCCTACTTCCAAAGGGGCAAGTCAGCGGGAGAAGCCACTTGGCCTATCCGGCCACATGTCACTGTCCCCCGGCCACACTTGGCAGTAGGTCCCGGGGAGGAATAATGCCCATGGAAGTAGGAGCTACTACCTCCAAAGGGTGAAGACACTTGGCTCTAAGTCCTCGAGAGGTATACTGCCCATGGAAGTAAGAGCTCCTACTTCCATAGGGGCAAGTCAGCGGGAGAAGCCACTTGGCCTATCCGGCCACATGTCACTGTCCCCCGGCCAAGCTTGGCTGTAGGTCCCGGGGAGGAATAATGCCCATGGAAGTAGGAGCTCCTACTTCCAAAGGGGCAAGTCAGCGGAAGAAGCCACTAGTTCTATCCGGCCAAGAGTCACTGTTCCCCGGCCACACTTGGCAGTAGGTCCCGGGGAGGAATAATGCCCATGGAAGTAGGAGCTCCTACTTCCAAAGGGGCAAGTCAGGGGGAGAAGCCACTTGGCCTACCCAGGCAAGAGTCACTGTTCCCCGGCCACACTTGGCAGTAGGTCCCGGGGAGGAATAATGCCCATGGAAGTAGGAGCTCCTACTTCCAAAGGGGCAAGTCAGCGGGAGAAGCCACTTGGCCTATCCGGCCAAGAGTCACTGTTCCCCGGCCACACTTGGCAGTAGGTCCCGGGGAGGAATAATGACCATGGAAGTAAGAGCTCCTACTTCCAAAGGGGCAAGTCAGCGGGAGAAGCCACTTGGCCTATCCGGCCAAGAGTCACTGTTCCCCGGCCACACTTGGCAGTAGGTCCCGGGGAGGAATAATGCCCATGGAAGTAAGAGCTCCTACTTCCATAGGGGCAAGTCAGCGGGAGAAGCCACTTGGCCTATCCGGCCAAGAGTCACTGTTCCCCGGCCACACTTGGCAGTAGGTCCCGGGGAGGAATAATGCCCATGGAAGTAGGAGCTCACTTGGCTCTAAGTCTTCGAGAGGTATAATGCCCATGGAAGTAAGAGCTCCTACTTCCAAAGGGGCAAGTCAGCGGGAGAAGCCACTTCGCCTACCCGGCCAAGTGTCACTGTCCCCCGGCCAGACTTGGCGGCAAGTCCCGGGGAGGAATAATGCCCATGGAAGTAGGAGCTCCTACTTCCGAAGGGGCAAGTCAGCGGGAGAAGCCACTTCGCCTACCCGGCCAAGTGTCACTGTCCCCCGGCCAGACTTGGCGGCAAGTCCCGGGGAGGAATAATGCCCATGGAAGTAGGAGCTCACTTGGCTCTAAGTCTTCGAGAGGTATAATGCCCATGGAAGTAAGAGCTCCTACTTCCAAAGGGGCAAGTCAGCGGGAGAAGCCACTTCGCCTACCCGGCCAAGTGTCACTGTCCCCCGGCCAGACTTGGCGGCAAGTCCCGGGGAGGAATAATGCCCATGGAAGTAGGAGCTCCTACTTCCAAAGGGGCAAGTCAGCGGGAGCAGCCACTTGGCCTATCCGGCCAAGAGTCACTGTTCCCCGGCCACACTTGGCAGTAGGTCCCGGGGAGGAATAATGCCCATGGAAGTAGGAGCTCCTACTTCCAAAGGGGCAAGTCAGCGGGAGCAGCCACTTGGCCTATCCGTCCAAGAGTCACTGTTCCCCGGCCACACTTGGCTGTAGGTCCCGGGGAGGAATAATGCCCATGGAAGTAAGAGCTCCTACTTCCAAAGGGGCAAGTCAGCGGGAGAAGCCACTTGGCCTATCCGGCCACATGTCACTGTCCCCCGGCCACACTTGGCAGTAGGTCCCGGGGAGGAATAATGCCCATGGAAGTAGGAGCTACTACCTCCAAAGAGTGAAGACACTTGGCTCTAAGTCCACGAGAGGTATAGTGCCCATGGAAGTAAGAGCTCCTACTTCCAAAGGGTCAAGTCAGCGGGAGAAGCCACTTGGCCTATCCGGCCAAGAGTCACTGTTCCCCGGCCACACTTGGCAGTAGGTCCCGGAGAGGAATAATGCCCATGGAAGTAGGAGCTCCTACTTCCAAAGGGGCAAGTCAGCGGGAGAAGCCACTTGGCATATACGGCCAAGAGTCACTGTTCCCCGGCCACACTTGGCAGTAGGTCCCGGGGAGGAATAATGCCCATGGAAGTAGGAGCTCCTACTTCCAAAGGGGCAAGTCAGCGGGAGAAGCCACTTGGCCTATCCGGCCACATGTCACTGTCCCCCGGCCACTCTTGGCAGTAGGTCCCGGGGAGGAATAATGCCCATGGAAGTAGGAGCTCCTACTTCCAAAGGGGCAAGTCAGCGGGAGAAGCCACTTGGCCTACCCAGGCAAGAGTCACTGTTCCCCGGCCACACTTGGCAGTAGGTCCCGGGGAGGAATAATGCCCATGGAAGTAGGAGCTCCTACTTCCAAAGGGTCAAGTCAGCGGGAGAAGCCACTTGGCCTATCCGGCCAAGAGTCACTGTTCCCCGGCCACACTTGGCAGTAGGTCCCGGGGAGGAATAATGCCCATGGAAGTAGGAGCTCCTACTTCCAAAGGGGCAAGTCAGCGGGAGAAGCCACTTGGCCTATCCGAACAAGAGTCACTGTTCCCCGGCCACACTTGGCAGGAGGTCCCGGGGAGGAATAATGCCCATGGAAGTAGGAGCTACTACCTCCAAAGGGTGAAGACACTTGGCTCTAAGTCCCCGAGAGGTATAGTGCCCATGGAAGTAGGAGCTCCTACTTCCAAAGGGGCAAGTCAGCGGGAGAAGCAACTTGGCCTATCCGGCCAAGAGTCACTGTTCCCCGGCCACACTTGGCAGGAGGTCCCGGGGAGGAATAATGCCCATGGAAGTAGGAGCTCCTACTTCCAAAGGGTCAAGTCAGCGGGAGAAGCCACTTGGCCTATCCGGCCAAGAGTCACTGTTCCCCGGCCACACTTGGCAGTAGGTCCCGGGGAGGAATAATGCCCATGGAAGTAGGAGCTCCTACTTCCAAAGGGGAAAGTAAGCGGGAGAAGCCACTTGGCCTATCCGGCCAAGAGTCACTGTTCCCCGGCCACACTTGGCAGTAGGTCCCGGGGAGGAATAATGCCCATGGAAGTAGGAGCTCCTACTTCCAAAGGGGAAAGTAAGCGGGAGAAGCAACTTGGCCTATCCGGCCAAGAGTCACTGTTCCCCGGCCACACTTGGCAGTAGGTCCCGGGGAGGAATAATGCCCATGGAAGTAGGAGCTCCTACTTCCAAAGGGGCAAGTCAGCGGGAGAAGCCACTTGGCCTATCCGGCCAAGAGTCACTGTTCCCCGGCCACACTTGGCAGGAGGTCCCGGGGAGGAATAATGCCCATGGAAGTAGGAGCTCCTACTTCCAAAGGGGCAAGTCAGCGGGAGAAGCCACTTGGGCTATCCGGCCACATGTCACTGTCCCCCGGCAACACTTGGCAGTAGGTCCCGGGGAGGAATAATGCCCATGGAAGTAAGAGCTCCTACTTCCAAAGGGGCAAGTCAGCGGGAGAAGCCACTTGGCCTATCCGGCCACATGTCACTGTCCCCCGGCCACACTTGGCAGTAGGTCCCGGGGAGGAATAATGCCCATGGAAGTAAGAGCTCCTACTTCCAAAGGGGCAAGTCAGCGGGAGCAGCCACTTGGCCTATCCGGCCAAGAGTCACTGTTCCCCGGCCACACTTGGCAGTAGGTCCCGGGGAGGAATAATGCCCATGGAAGTAGGAGCTCCTACTTCCAAAGGGGCAAGTCAGCGGGAGCAGCCACTTGGCCTATCCGTCCAAGAGTCACTGTTCCCCGGCCACACTTGGCTGTAGGTCCCGGGGAGGAATAATGCCCATGGAAGTAAGAGCTCCTACTTCCAAAGGGGCAAGTCAGCGGGAGAAGCCACTTGGCCTATCCGGCCACATGTCACTGTCCCCCGGCCACACTTGGCAGTAGGTCCCGGGGAGGAATAATGCCCATGGAAGTAGGAGCTACTACCTCCAAAGGGTGAAGACACTTGGCTCTAAGTCCTCGAGAGGTATACTGCCCATGGAAGTAAGAGCTCCTACTTCCATAGGGGCAAGTCAGCGGGAGAAGCCACTTGGCCTATCCGGCCACATGTCACTGTCCCCCGGCCAAGCTTGGCTGTAGGTCCCGGGGAGGAATAATGCCCATGGAAGTAGGAGCTCCTACTTCCAAAGGGGCAAGTCAGCGGAAGAAGCCACTAGTTCTATCCGGCCAAGAGTCACTGTTCCCCGGCCACACTTGGCAGTAGGTCCCGGGGAGGAATAATGCCCATGGAAGTAGGAGCTCCTACTTCCAAAGGGGCAAGTCAGCGGGAGAAGCCACTTGGCCTACCCAGGCAAGAGTCACTGTTCCCCGGCCACACTTGGCAGTAGGTCCCGGGGAGGAATAATGCCCATGGAAGTAGGAGCTCCTACTTCCAAAGGGGCAAGTCAGCGGGAGAAGCCACTTGGCCTATCCGGCCAAGAGTCACTGTTCCCCGGCCACACTTGGCAGTAGGTCCCGGGGAGGAATAATGACCATGGAAGTAAGAGCTCCTACTTCCAAAGGGGCAAGTCAGCGGGAGAAGCCACTTGGCCTATCCGGCCAAGAGTCACTGTTCCCCGGCCACACTTGGCAGTAGGTCCCGGGGAGGAATAATGCCCATGGAAGTAAGAGCTCCTACTTCCATAGGGGCAAGTCAGCGGGAGAAGCCACTTGGCCTATCCGGCCAAGAGTCACTCTTCCCCGGCTACACTTGGCAGTAGGTCCCGGGGAGGAATAATGACCATGGAAGTAAGAGCTCCTACTTCCAAAGGGGCAAGTCAGCGGGAGAAGCCACTTGGCCTATCCGGCCAAGAGTCACTGTTCCCCGGCCACACTTGGCAGTAGGTCCCGGGGAGGAATAATGCCCATGGAAGTAAGAGCTCCTACTTCCAAAGGGGCAAGTCAGCGGGAGAAGCCACTTGGCCTATCCGGCCAAGAGTCACTGTTCCCCGGCCACACTTGGCAGTAGGTCCCGGGGAGGAATAATGCCCATGGAAGTAGGAGCTCCTACTTCCAAAGGGGCAAGTCAGCGGGAGAAGCCACTTGGCCTATCCGGCAAAGAGTCACTGTTCCCCGGCTACACTTGGCAGTAGGTCCCGGGGAGGAATAATGACCATGGAAGTAAGAGCTCCTACTTCCAAAGGGGCAAGTCAGCGGGAGAAGCCACTTGGCCTATCCGGCCAAGAGTCACTGTTCCCCGGCCACACTTGGCAGTAGGTCCCGGGGAGGAATAATGCCCATGGAAGTAAGAGCTCCTACTTCCAAAGGGGCAAGTCAGCGGGAGAAGCCACTTGGCCTATCCGGCCAAGAGTCACTGTTCCCCGGCCACACTTGGCAGTAGGTCCCGGGGAGGAATAATGCCCATGGAAGTAGGAGCTCCTACTTCCAAAGGGGCAAGTCAGCGGGAGAAGCCACTTGGCCTATCCGGCCAGGAGTCACTGTTCCCCGGCCACTCTTGGCTGTAGGTCCCGGGGAGGAATAATGCCCATGGAAGTAAGAGCTCCTACTTCCAAAGGGGCAAGTCAGCGGGAGAAGCCACTTGGCCTATCCGGCCACATGTCACTGTCCCCCGGCCACACTTGGCAGTAGGTCCCGGGGAGGAATAATGCCCATGGAAGTAGGAGCTACTACCTCCAAAGGGTGAAGACACTTGGCTCTAAGTCCTCGAGAGGTATACTGCCCATGGAAGTAAGAGCTCCTACTTCCATAGGGGCAAGTCAGCGGGAGAAGCCACTTGGCCTATCCGGCCACATGTCACTGTCCCCCGGCCAAGCTTGGCTGTAGGTCCCGGGGAGGAATAATGCCCATGGAAGTAGGAGCTCCTACTTCCAAAGGGGCAAGTCAGCGGAAGAAGCCACTAGTTCTATCCGGCCAAGAGTCACTGTTCCCCGGCCACACTTGGCAGTAGGTCCCGGGGAGGAATAATGCCCATGGAAGTAGGAGCTCCTACTTCCAAAGGGGCAAGTCAGCGGGAGAAGCCACTTGGCCTACCCAGGCAAGAGTCACTGTTCCCCGGCCACACTTGGCAGTAGGTCCCGGGGAGGAATAATGCCCATGGAAGTAGGAGCTCCTACTTCCAAAGGGGCAAGTCAGCGGGAGAAGCCACTTGGCCTATCCGGCCAAGAGTCACTGTTCCCCGGCCACACTTGGCAGTAGGTCCCGGGGAGGAATAATGACCATGGAAGTAAGAGCTCCTACTTCCAAAGGGGCAAGTCAGCGGGAGAAGCCACTTGGCCTATCCGGCCAAGAGTCACTGTTCCCCGGCCACACTTGGCAGTAGGTCCCGGGGAGGAATAATGCCCATGGAAGTAAGAGCTCCTACTTCCATAGGGGCAAGTCAGCGGGAGAAGCCACTTGGCCTATCCGGCCAAGAGTCACTCTTCCCCGGCTACACTTGGCAGTAGGTCCCGGGGAGGAATAATGACCATGGAAGTAAGAGCTCCTACTTCCAAAGGGGCAAGTCAGCGGGAGAAGCCACTTGGCCTACCCGGCCAAGAGTCACTGTTCCCCGGCCACACTTGGCAGTAGGTCCCGGGGAGGAATAATGCCCATGGAAGTAAGAGCTCCTACTTCCAAAGGGGCAAGTCAGCGGGAGAAGCCACTTGGCCTATCCGGCCAAGAGTCACTGTTCCCCGGCCACACTTGGCAGTAGGTCCCGGGGAGGAATAATGCCCATGGAAGTAGGAGCTCCTACTTCCAAAGGGGCAAGTCAGCGGGAG
>NW_027285580.1:0-39281 GCF_040894005.1 Engystomops pustulosus | reverse complement strand
CACATGACCAGGGATATAACAAGCCCTGCACCTGTGTGACATCACATGACCAGGGATATAACAAGCCCTGCACCTGTGTGATATCACATGACCAGGGATATAACAAGCCCTGCATCTGTGTGACATCACATGACCAGGGATATAACAAGCCATGCACCTGTGTGACATCACATGAGCAGGGATATAACGAGCCGTGCAGCTGTGTGACATCACATGACCGGGAATATAACAAGCCATACACCTGTGTGACATCACATGTCCAGGGATATAACGAGCCCTGCACCTGTGTGACATCACATGACCAGGGATATAACAAGCCATGCACCTGTGTGACATCACATGACCGGGAATATAGCTAGTTCTTTATCCACAAGTATACAATGAAGCTTCCTGTTGAATGACAGCAAGCGGAGATCTAGAAAACAGTGAGAGATTGATACAAACAGCATATCGTAGAACTTTTTAATACACCAACAATATCAATTATTTGCTGAAAGTGAACATCCCCCTTTAAAGACACAGCTCCAACTTCACTACTTTGAATTGTTTCTGGAAACTTATGTTAATTGAGTGGAACACAGTGTGGGCCCTGTGTAGCGCGTGTGGGCCCTGTGTAGCGCGTGTGGGCCCTGTGTAGCGCGTGTGGGCCCTGTGTAGCGTGTGGGCCCTGTGTAGCGTGTGGGCCCTGTGTAGCGTGTTGCTACTGTCATGTAGAGGGCAGATGATCAGGATCTTGACTACAGACTACGCTGGGGTCGTTGGTAGTCTGTTGCCATGGAAACAAACACTGGATACTTAGTATATTATTATTATTATTATTATTATTTTGGTTACTGTAATCTAAACAATGTCCCTATGTTTTCTCATCGGCAGAGACTCCAGCGGGAAGATAACATCCCTAGACGCCCAGCTCAACCTGGAGAACAAGGACTACAAGAAAACCACCAAGATAACGTGGCTGGCCGACACCCCGCAAGCTACATTAACCCCGACAGTTTGCGTCAACTACGATCATCTGATTACAAAACCCGTCCTGGGGAAAGAGGAAGACTTCAAGCAGTACGTCAACCGGAGCAGCAAGGTGCGCCGCCGGGAGAGACGCGCTCATGGCGCTAGAAATTCGCAGGGATTTTTGTGTTTTGCTCACAATATTTGGTTTTCCTCCAGCAAGAAGAGGTGATGCTGGGAGACCCCTGTCTGAAGACCCTGAAGAAGGGCGACATCATCCAGCTGCAGCGGAGGGGCTTTTATATCTGCGACGAGACGTACGAGCCAATCAGGTAGGAGACGGCTGGTCTGATCTTGGATCTGGATTTCCGCTTTTGGGTCTTGAAATCTTCTCCTTCAGTCTCTTGACTCGCCTTTTTTGGCTTTTCGCAGCCCCAACAGCTGTAAGGAGGCGCCGTGTGTCCTGATCTACATCCCAGATGGTCACACCAAGGAGATGCCGACCTCTGGCTCCAAGGAGAAGACCAAAACTTCCAATGTCAAGAAAGAGGTAACGAAAAAATTGGAAAACCTATAAGGAAATCGGCCATTAAAATCGGCCATTAAAATCCATCCTGATAAACCAGGGACATTACTCGTAGATCCAGGCATCGGGACTGTGGTATCTTCTTATATGTGTTATCCATGGCCTCCTTCCTTCTAAAATCAACTTTTGAAATTATGAGCCTGAGCAGCTACCCAACACCTCTGTGATCTGTCTTCACAGGCTGTTACACTTTCTTACCCTCCCCCTGCTCCCCCAGCACTTCTGCTGTGAGTACTTCCTGCATCAGGGGGGGGGAAGGTGAGACAGTGTAACAGCATTTAAAGCCAGATCACAGAGGTGTTGCGTAGCCCTTCAGGCTCATTAGCATAATAATAAAGGTTGATATTAGAAGGCAGGAGGCCATGGATAACAGATATAAGCAGATGCCACAGTCCCGGTGCCTGGAGCTATGAGTAATGTCCCTGGTTTATCAGGATGGATTTTCATGGTAGATTTTCTTTTAAAGGAGTATAATTTTTTTTTTTTCTCTTATGATCCGTCAAATCTGTGGGGGATTTGACACTCTGCAACCCTACCCCCAGTTTTGGCTTGTGGTTTGCTGAGCTGCAGTACCAGTTACAGCCACTATGTAATGTGTGGCTCTGTACATGGTAAGCAGTGATCATCCTCTCTTCAAACAGACTGTGCTTTGTGTTTGATGGGATAACAATCAGGTTTGAGGGGGATCAGACTATTGGGACGCCCCACAAAAAAGCAACGGTTTCACTCTCTAATTGATGGAGTTGCAAGTTGAGCGTTCATACTGCTGCTCCGTTGAATATTAAGGGGCGTTGTATATTTCAGAGCACATTGTTCTGGTATGTCCTGCACTTCTATTCACCATCTATGAGAGTGCTGACGATATGTGATATGCGTGCTCTGAAATTTACAACACTCCATTAAAGGACATCTATCACCAGGATGAAGGGTTGTAAACCAAGCACTCAGATACTGGTGTACGCCCCCCCCCCTTCCCCTGGAAGGACCTGCTCTCCTTTTAGCTGCTTATGCTCTGTTATTTTATTTATTTTTTAAAGGCTTATAAAATTATGCAAATTAACATGAAGGGCTCAAGGCTCCAAAGGATTTATTGGAGCCTGGAGCCCCTCTGGCTTATTTGCATCATTTTTAAATCCTTTGTTTTTTACGTCCCTCCTTACACATACGTCTGCTCAGCCAATCACAGTGGACGGCTGCCTGTCAGTGATTGGCTGAGCAGTATTTCCTGTGTATTGAGCGCCCGGATGCAGAATATGGTGGAGAATGCGGGCAGTGTCAGAATTGTCACTTATTTTTTTTTGGCTTAATAGACGAAAGCAAAACCCACAGCAGCTCCAGTAAAAGATGCCCCTGCCCCAGCCCCTCCCGCCGCCACCTCCTCAACAGACCCCATCGCTCTCTACAACAAAGTCACCGCTCAGGGAGACCTCGTCCGGGATCTCAAAACCAAGAAAGCCGAAAAAGCTGAAGTCGACGCGACGGTCAAAGTCCTTCTGTCTCTAAAAGCAGAATATAAACAGGCAACAGGTCAGGACTATAAACCGGGCAATCCTCCAGCACAGAGCGCCCCCGTCTGCACAGCTGCCGCCACTGCACAGAGCGCCCCCGTCTGCCCGGCGGCAGCCACTGCTGGTGGTGATGCCAAAGCTGCGTATGACCGAGTGTCCGAACAAGGGGAAGTGGTCCGAAAACTAAAGGCCGGGAAAGCCCCAAAGGTAAGAGAAAAATACTTGTATGTTCTTAGTATACAGATAGCAGAGATCTTATCACTCAGCTTTCCTACAGTCCTGAGAGGAAGGTGTGGTTACATGTGTGTTAAAGGGGTTGTGCCATAAGTAGACACTTCTCACCTATCCATAGGATTGTGGATAACTCGCTGTCCCCTAAAATGCCCTGTTCAATTTATTATAAGGGAATTTTAAGGGATTTCCAGTCCCGAAATTGATTGGGGGTCCCAGCAGTCAGACGCTTGCCGCCTCTCCTGCGTGTGCAGCCCTTTTTTCCACTGCTTTTATCCCTTTACTAGAAAAACTGCTTAGAAACGTCCTGCTTGTCTTGCAGATTCTACTTACATGTGCAGCTTTATGTACACCTACCCTTTAAGGGTGACTCTACATGTGCAGCTTCTTTTTTTTTTTTTTTTTAAACCTACCCTTTAAGAGTGACTCTACATGTGCAGCAGAATTCTCTGGATTTCTTACACTTGCTTATTGCTAAGTTTTATTTTCTATGCTTTTAACTTTCTTATACGTCCTCTCTGTTTCCTCTGCCGCTCCTTCCGCTCTCCGCTCTGTAGCCTCAGGTAGAAGCCGCCGTGAAAACTCTCCTAGAGATGAAAACACAGTATAAAGAAGTGACGGGACAGGAGTACAAGGCTGGTAGCCCCCCTGTAGCTCAGGTCGCCAGCCCCCCTGTATCTCCAGCCTCCAGCCCCCCTGTATCTCAGGTCGTCAGCCCCCCACCTCCTGCCTCCAGTCCCCAGAGCTCAGATACCACAGCATTATACAACAAGGTAGCCGAGCAAGGAGAGGTGGTCCGACAGCTGAAGAGCAAGAAGGCTGCCAAGGTAGGACACTGCTATAGCCCGCCATGCTTCTGTTACATGTGTGCATTGTGGGGGCAGCATCCATCATCACTTCTAAGGACTATATATCTACAAGAGGGGAAAGGAGACTGACGTCAGTGCATTAGGGACTATATATCTACTAGAGGGGGAAGGAGACTGACGTCAGTGCATTAGGGACTATATATCTGCTAGAGGGACAAGGAGACTGACTTTAGTGTTCTAGGGACTATTTATCTACTAGAAGGGGAAGGAGACTGACTTTAGTGTTCTAGGGACTATTTATCTACTAGAAGGGGAAGGAGACTGACTTTGGTGCTTTATGAACTACATATCTTCTACAAGGGGAAGGAGACTGACTTTAGTAGTCTAGAAGCTGTAGATATAGTCCCTAGAAGGGGAAGGAGACTGACTTTCGTGCTTTAGGGACTATGTATCTACTAGAGGGGGAAGGAGACTGACTTTAGTGTTCTAGGGACTATATCTACAGCTACTAGAGGGGGAAGGAGACTGACTTTAGTGCTTTAGGGACTATTCTTAAAGTTGCTAGAGGGGAAAGGGGACTGACTGGTTGTAATGTGATCCAGGGGGCAGTGTAAGCAAAGCAGAGACACAAATGGGTCATGTGACACTGCCCAGCAGCCATTCACAATGACATAGATTAACACTTTCCAGGGGGAAAATCAAATAGAGATTTAGAGTAACTAAGAAATTGGTGATTTTTTTGGGGTGGAAATGGGGGAATATAGTTTTCAGGGGTGATTAGAAGCCCCTCTATATGGATAGGTCTTGGATATTTCTAGTAATGACTGATGTGATGTGTGACTAGGCCTCAATAATAAAGCTTTATCCTATGATATGGATGATATTAATGCTTCTTATCTGTGTGTAGGAGGAGGTAGATGCCGCAGTGAAAAGCCTCTTGAATTTAAAAGCCGAATACAAGAAGCAAACAGGACAGGATTACAAGCCCGGGTGCCCCCCTCCGGCTTCTACTACACCGGCCCCTAGTCCAGCAGCCCCCGCAGCCAGCGACACCACCAGCCTATACCACAGGGTGGCCGAACAAGGGGAGCTGGTCCGCAAACTCAAATCTGAAAAGGCCCCTAAGGTAAAGTATTTCTATGCTTCGTTTGGTTGACTTTTGGGCAGACCCTGTACCAGAAGAAGCGATACTGGAGAGTATGATCGCAGTATCAGACTACACAGGACTTGGTTGTAGTCTGTTACCACGGAAACTCATTCTGTTTAGGAACTGTAGATACAAAATTATAGTTGGGTTTTTTTAAGCAGAAAATGATTTTTTTTTGAGAGTCGGATAACACACAATCTTTTCCGTCTTGAAGGATAAGGTGGACGAGGCTGTAAAATCCCTGCTGTCACTCAAAGCCGAATACAAAGAGAAGACCGGACAGGAGTACAAGCCTGGACAGCCACCTGCGTCCCCAGCATCGACCCAACCTGCAAAAGCTCCGGAAAATGTCTCCCTGTCGTCTGAAGATCTGTTTAATAAGGTCGCCAAGCAAGGAGAAGAAGTCCGAAAACTGAAGAGCGAGAACGCTCCCAAGGTAAACAAATTCAATTGTTATCCATTGACCTATATGAGATCTTTATGATCCTCTGGTTACTATGCCCTTCTTTACAGTGGCTGGATATGGATTACAGGGAAATAATTGAGTTCTGGCCACCACTAGAGGGAGCTTGGGAGCTTCCTGCATACATGTATGCGTTGCACCTAGTGAGCTCCCCCTAGTGACAGCGGATGTGAGCCAGAATTTTAGAAGAATTCAGTGTCTGTAGTAGACGGTGTGTTTTATTTTTCGACGCTTCATGCCCCTTGTGCTCTTGGAGATTTGATTACATTGTTTATCTCTAGGATAAGGTCGATGCTGCGGTGAAGGAACTTCTTGACTCGGTACATGCGCTCGCTATAAGCCAGGGGCAGACTGAGACTAAAGCGGTGACCGCAGCCGCGTCGCAGGATCAGAAACCTAAAGAGGACAAGAAGCAAAAGGAGAAGGAAAATAAATCTGAAAAACAGAACAAGCAGCCGAAACAGGGAGACGGCCAGAAGAAGAAAGATGGAGGGAACGCTGCAGGAACTGGCGAGGGACCTAAGAAACAGACCAGGTACGGTAGGACTTCCCTGCTCCCTACACTTCCTACAGATGTAGATATGTGACAGTCACTGGAGGTTTTCCATGTTGTAGAGATTAAAAGGCGGGGGGTTCCCGGCCTGCCCCCCTCCCCCTCCCTCACCTCCCCAGCCTGTTCCCCCCTCACCTTTGCGAAAAGTGTGGATACCCGGTCTGATCTCACCCCCCTCGCCTATCTGGCAGGCAGGGGATGCCCAGCCTGACCTCACCCCCCTCACCTATCCGGAAGGCGGGGATACCCAGCCTGACCTCGGCCTCCTCACCTATTGGCAAGGTGGGAGGTCCCCCCCCCCACCTATCGGCAACAAGGTGAGGGGGGGGGAATACCTGGCCCGACCTCCATCCTCTCACCTTTCCAGAATGCGGATTACCCAGCCTGCCCCCTTCTACCCCTGGAAGGTCGGCAGGTGACCCCTAACTTTAGTGTAGGATGAGGGTTTTAATGTCCACATGCTATTTTTTGTTTAATTTTTGGTTTGTGTAATGTTTAGGTTGGGACTGGAAGCAAAGAAAGAGGAGAACCTCGCTGACTGGTACTCGCAGGTAATCGGACCGGCGCCGTGTCAGACTGATGCTCCCAGTAATAGAGCTAGTGAGGGTATAGATGTGTATACGCCTCTGTTCACATTACCCTCTGTGTCTTGCAGGTGATCACCAAGTCGGAGATGATTGAGTATTACGATGTCAGCGGGTGCTACGTGCTGCGGCCGTGGGCCTTCGCCGTCTGGGAATCCATTAAAGATTTCTTCGATGGTGAGATCAAGAAGCTGGGGGTGGAGAACTGCTACTTCCCCATGTTTGTGTCTCAGGCTGCGCTGGAGAAGGAGAAGACGCACATCGCTGACTTCGCCCCAGAGGTTTGTTATATCGAATGGCGAGGGCCAATAGTTGCACTCCCCGGGGCCAATAGTTGCACTCCCTGGGCTGCTGTATATGGAAATGGGAAGATCCTGTAACTGGGTTTCTTGATATGGACTTTTCTTGGAGGTTCTTATCCCCTTATTAGGGTAATAATCCCCCTGCTACAAAGGGACCCTCTAGGTTAATTATTATTAATCAATGTTCTGTATTGATGATCTTCTTCATTAGGTAGCGTGGGTCACCAGATCAGGAAAGACGGAGCTGGCAGAACCAATCGCTGTGCGGCCCACAAGTGAAACTGGTAAAGCACCAAAGAAAATAATTGTACTGTGCTCCTTTAAGGATGAACTCTTGGGGTCATCTGAATTGGCGAAAGATATTGATGAGCTATACTTAATCAATATCAGATGATTGGGGGGGGGGGGGAGTCTCGCAGAGGATATTATGTAATTGCTGCAGTCTAACCCGTTGTGATTTATACAAATCCCATGCACGTGCTGCATACAAAGCTGCAGCATCTCGATTCCATACTGCAGATTTTTGATGCTGTGATCCCCGCCTCGTCTGCCCCCAGCCTTAAATTTTCGGTTCCTGTTATTAGAAATATTACATCGATAACCTTCTCTTTATCGTCCAGTGATGTATCCGGCTTACGCCAAGTGGGTGCAGTCGCATCGTGACCTCCCGATAAAGCTGAACCAGTGGTGCAATGTTGTGGTAGGTACAGATGACCTGTGACCTCATCTACTTGTGATTGGGGGGGGGGTCTATTACTCTAGGGGGGGTACATATAACCATCTTGTTATATTGCAGAGGTGGGAGTTCAAGCATCCGCAGCCCTTCCTCCGCACCCGCGAGTTCCTTTGGCAGGAGGGACACACGGCTTTTGCTACGTATGAGGAGGCTGCAGAGGAGGTAAGTCCGTGCCCACATGTCGTCATCAGAAGCGAACCAATGCTAATATACATTTCTGCGGCCTCGTCCTGATGGTGGAGACCAGAGGAACCTCTGATCACTGCTGCTGCACCACATTGGTGCCATAAGCAATGCTGATCGCGGGAACCTCTGTGATACACCCCAGGCTGATGCATTGTGGGGGTCATCTGCTTGGGGTAGATTAAAGGGGGGGGGGGGGTGCTGAAACATTGGCATTGCTGCGGACCCCTTGTTCCAGTGCTTCGGCTGATGCCAGTTCCGGCCCAGTTGGGACCAATTGTCCACTTGTAGCCCAGCTGGGAAATGCTGCCCTGGAATAAGTCATTGGTTTTGGATTTTGAGGATTTCACGTGCGTTATAAGGGACCAGGGCGAGTGAGACCTTTAAAGGGAACCTGTCACCAGGTTTCACCCCTTTAAACTACTAGTCCCCTAATCTAGTGGATGAAATGTCCTTTCTAGAATTCCCCCTTTTATGGGAAATCTCCCCTATTTACCGATAACAAATCTCACCCAAAGTCGAGCAAAAATGACTCTTATCTCATTTTCACGTGAGATGAGTCAAGTTTAGTGGTTGCAAGGCTAGTGTCACTACAGAAGTGCCTATGTTCTGTTCTATAGCACCATGAAACGTGCTGCCGGTGTCATATTAAGGATAAGGTTCACATCTCTCGGATCACATCTGGCTCATAACTTTGGGATCTACAGAACAGGAGATGCAACTAAAGGCATCTCATAGACTGTAAGCTCTTGGGAGCGGGGGTGTCACTCCTATAGTTCCATATAACTGTTTGTACTGTAACATATTATTTTATTTCTATATGTCCCCTTTGTTTTGTAAAGTGCTACAGAATTTGATGGCACTATATAAATAAAGATTATTATTATTATTATCATCTTTATAGTTGGAAATATTTTTGTAACTGCCTGTGTATGAGCTCCCAGAACCACAAGCTTAGATGAGATTCTTATCTTGAATATGACACCAGCAGCCTGTTTCTAGGTGCTATATAACAGTAGATTGGGGCTTGTGAAGTGACACTACTCCAGCAACCACTAAACTTGACTCATCTCATGTGAAAATGAGGTGAGAAGAGTCATATTTATCTGACTTTGGGGGAGATTTATTATAGGTAAATGGTGAGATTTCACATAAGAGGGAATAGCAAGGACATTTCATCCCCCTGTCTGCTAGGTTAGTGAGGTAAAACCTGGTGTGACAGGTTCCCTTTTTAAAGTAAATTCCTAAAACAAAATTCCTTTAAAAGTGAGAATCGGAGTGAAAATTCGGATATAAGTTGAAGCTGCTGTGACCTAATGCAAAACCTGCACCGGGCCCCTAACTATAATGTATTGCCCACTCCCGCTGCTATATGATGACTAGGGCTCCCTCTACACTTGGCATCGGTGAGTGCAGCATCTCCCGTTGTCCAGCAGATGGCAGTATTTCTCCGTGGCCCCCGCCGCTTACCTGTCGTCTTGATCCTTGCTCCTTGTGCCAAGTGTCCTGACTTCACCCCGGCCCCGCTCATTCCTATGGGGTCATGTCAATGGAGTTTTGTCCAAGTTCTGAAACACAAGGGGTCTCTTTATTATTTGCTGCAGATGTCACATTACGTTATTTTTTTTTCGCTCGCATCAGGGCTATAAATAAATACAACTTTTTTCCTTTGTGAGAAGTTTCTATAAAGTCACTTTTTTTAGTTTCTTGCTTCATAGATGTAAGAAACTAAACCTCAGGTTTGGGGTTTTCGTATCACGTCGCATTACTGTATAGTATCTAGTCTGAACGCCCACTAAGGTAGCACGGCCGGCACACGACAGCGCGCGGGGAGAGGAGGTGAGCGCTGCTCACCCCTGCCCCTCTCCATAGGAATATATGGCACACCACGCTGTATGCCCTGAAAAGATAGGACGTTGTGTGCCCATCTCCGTCTATGGGGTCATATATCGGCCTTATATACGTCCCCCATGCAGCAGTGTGAATGTAGCCTAATGGGGAGATTACTCAGAAGTGTCTGAGGGCGAGAATGTTCTAGTCAACCAGAAACTTGATGTCTGAGGTAAAATTGTTCCAGTTCCCCCTCAGACATCAAGTTTCTGAGGTAAAACTGTTATGGTTTCCCATGGAAACCAATCAGAGCTCAGCTTTAATTTTATAAACGGCTGCAGGAAAATGAAAGCTGATCTCTGATTGGTTTCCATGAGCAACCAGAACTGTCTTTCTCTGACACTTCTGATAAATCTCCCCCTAAATGTGTGAAAGATTTGGCGCCCCTTGCTAAATTTTGGCTACAAGTCCCTCCTTAACGCTCCGTATTAGAACGACGATGTATGTGATACAGAGATGTAGTCTCATGAGGATGCAGGGACTCGAAGGATCATAGAGGACCATGAGGGTTGGGTGCTTAAAGGAACGCTCCAGTCACAGAGGTTTCATCGAATTAAAACTTGAGTCCTGCTCCTCCCCTCAGGCCCTGCACCATGTATTATTCAATGGATTAGCTGTCACTGTAATGTTCCTTTAATTGTTCATCTAAATATTAAATCAAATATTCTGAAGCAATATCAAGTCCCCTAGTGAGAAAGTTTCATTACCAAAAAAAATTCTTCAAAAATTGAAAGGAATAATAATAAATTAAAGTACATTTCTAAAATTATATTTGCATTTGTCACAATTTTACTGGAAAAAAAAGTGATTTTACTGTATCCCCCCTCCCCCCCCCCATTTTTATAAAAAAAAAAACCCTCTACCTGTCCTGCAAGAAAGAAGCCCCCACACTGCTACTTGATTTTAAATTTGTTCTGTCTCTCAGAAGATAGAAAATATAATATTTTGTTCTTTAGAAAAACTGATTTTTCGACTATATGACCACAATCTTGCTAAAAGGTATCCGCGTCTTGTGGTGTAAAGATCAGGAGGAGACAGCACTGCTGTAATGGAGATTGGGTGAAGCGCTGACAAAGCATTTCATCTGATCTCTAAGAGGATACAGCCTCTGCACCGCTCTCCCTCTCCCGGCCATTCCGGTGTATATCCTGCTGGACCTTGAGTGATGTCTCAAGCATGTGACTGATCACATGTTTCCTGCATCACTGCAAGGTCCTTAAAACCTTTCATGCTGCCAATAGTCGGTCTGGACAGAATCGGGGGATGGGGCCAGAGAAGAAGTTCTACTGGGACTTAGTATGAACACCTGTGTGAGTGAGTGGATGAGGCAGTGCTGAAAGTGAATGTGGCAAGAGGTGTATGAATGGTTGTAGTAGAGCTGTGTGTGTATGAATGGTTGTTGTAGTAGAGCTGTGTGTGTATGAATGGTTGGTATAGTAGAGCTGTGTGTGTATGAATGGTTGGTTATAGTAGAGCTGTGTGTGTATGAATGGTTGGTTATAGTAGAGCTGTGTGTGTATGAATGGTTGGTTATAGTAGAGCTGTGTGTGTATGAATGGTTGGTTATAGTAGAGCTGTGTGTGTATGAATGGTTGGTTATAGTAGAGCTGTGTGTGTATGAATGGTTGGTTGCAGCAGAGCTGTGTGTGTGTATGTATGTATGTATGTATGTATGTATCTATGTATGAATGGTTGGTTGGTTGCAGCAGAGCTGTATGTGAGCTGTGGGTGGGGGTTGTGGTTGTAGCAGGGCTGTGTGTGTGTGTGTATAAATGGTTTGTTGCAGCAGAGCTGTATGTATGTATGTATGCATGTATGTATGAATGATTGGTTGCAGAAGAGCTGTATGTGAGCTGTGGGTGGGGGTTGTGGTTGTAGCAGAGCTGTGTGTGTATGAATGGTTTGTTGCAGCAGAGCTGTGTGTGTGTATGTATGTATGTATGTTTGTATGAATGGTTGGTTGCAGCAGAGCTGTATGTGAGCTGTGGGTGGGGGTTGTGGTTGTAGCAGAGCTGTGTGTGTGTATGAATGGTTTGTTGCAGAAGAGCTGTATGTATGTATGCATGTATGTATGAATGATTGGTTGCAGAAGAGCTGTATGTGAGCTGTGGGTGGGGGTTGTGGTTGTAGCAGAGCTGTATGTATGTATGTATGCATGTATGTATGAATGATTGGTTGCAGAAGAGCTGTGTGTGTGTATGAATGGTTTGTTGCAGCAGAGCTGTATGTATGTATGAATGATTGGTTGCAGAAGAGCTGTATGTGAGCTGTGGGTGGGGGGTTGTGGTTGTAGCAGAGCTATGTGTGTGTATGAATGGTTTGTTGCAGCAGAGCTGTGTGTATGTATGTATGTATGTATGTTTGTATGAATGATTGGTTGCAGCAGGGCTGTATGTGAGCTGTGGGTGGGGGTTGTGGTAGTAGCAGAGCTGTGTGTGTATGAATGGTTTGTTGCAGCAGAGCTGTATGTATGTAAGCATGTATGTATGAATGATTGGTTGCAGAAGAGCTGTATGTGAGCTGTGGGTGGGGGTTGTGGTTGTAGCGGGGCTATGTGTGTGTATGAATGGTTTGTTGCAGCAGAGCTGTATGTATGTATGTATGAATGATTGGTTGCAGAAGAGCTGTATGTGAGCTGTGGGTGGGGGTTGTGGTTGTAGCAGAGCTATGTGTGTGTATGAATGGTTTGTTGCAGCAGAGCTGTGTGTATGTATGTATGTATGTATGTATGTATGTTTGTATGAATGATTGGTTGCAGCAGGGCTGTATGTGAGCTGTGGGTGGGGGTTGTGGTTGTAGCAGAGCTGTGTGTGTGTATGAATGGTTTGTTGCAGCAGAGCTGTATGTATGTAAGCATGTATGTATGAATGATTGGTTGCAGAAGAGCTGTATGTGAGCTGTGTGTGGGGGTTGTGGTTGTAGCAGAGCTGTGTGTGTGTATGAATGGTTTGTTGCAGCAGAGCTGTATGTATGTAAGCATGTATGTATGAATGATTGGTTGCAGAAGAGCTGTATGTGAGCTGTGTGTGGGGGTTGTGGTTGTAGCAGAGCTGTGTGTGTGTATGAATGGTTTGTTGCAGCAGAGCTTTATGTATGCATGTATGTATGAATGATTGGTTGCAGAAGAGCTGTATGTGAGCTGTGGGTGGGGGTTGTGGTTGTAGCAGAGCTGTATGTATGTATGCATGTATGTATGAATGATTGGTTGCAGAAGAGCTGTATGTGAGCTGTGGGTGGGGGTTGTGGTTGTAGCAGAGCTATGTGTGTGTATGAATGGTTTGTTGCAGCAGAGCTGTGTGTATGTATGTATGTATGTATGTATGTTTGTATGAATGATTGGTTGCAGCAGGGCTGTATGTGAGCTGTGGGTGGGGGTTGTGGTTGTAGCAGAGCTGTGTGTGTGTATGAATGGTTTGTTGCAGCAGAGCTTTATGTATGTATGAATGATTGGTTGCAGAAGAGCTGTATGTGAGCTGTGGGTGGGGGTTGTGGTTGTAGCAGAGCTGTGTGTGTGTGTGTGTATGAATGAATGGTTTGTTGCAGCAGAGCTGTATGTATGTATGTATGTATGAATGATTGGTTGCAGAAGAGCTGTATGTGAGCTGTGGGTGGGGGTTGTGGTTGTAGCAGAGCCGTGTTTTCTTTTTTTCTTTTTTTTTTCCGGTACTATAAAGATATATAGACACATTGGGGCACATTTACTTACCCGGTCCGTTCGCGATCCAGCGGCGCGTTCTCTGCACTGGATTCGGGTCCGGCCGGGATTCATCAATGCAGTTCCTCCGACGTCCACCAGGTGGCGCTGCTGCGCTGAAGTCCGCTGGAATGCCTCGAAATACACCGGCCTATCCAAGATGAAGGTGAGTGAAATTTTCGCGACACAAATTTTTTTTTAAATGCGGCGGTTTTTCCGAATACGTCGGGTTTTCGTTCGGCCACGCCCCCCGATTTCCGTCGCGTGCATACCGGCGCCGATGCGCCAAATTTCGATCGCGTGCGCCAAAAACCCGGGGCAATTCAGGTACAATCGGCGCAAATCGGAAATATTCGGGTAACACGTCGGGAAAACGCGAATCGGGCCCTTAGTAAATGACCCCCATTGTCTGTTGTAGTGATTTTGCACGGATGTTTCCTCCAGGTCCTGCAGATTCTGGATTTCTATGCCCGGGTCTATGAGGAGCTCTTGGCGATTCCTGTAGTAAAAGGAAGGAAGACTGAGAAGGAGAAGTTTGCCGGAGGTGACTACACGACCACGGTGGAGGCCTTCATATCCGCCAGCGGCCGCGCTATTCAGGTCTGTGTTCATTTTATATAGCTCCAACATGCGCTGCTCCGGTCCTGAGGTTCTGTAGGACCGATCCGCTCCTCAGGGATATGCAGAGTCCCAGTCCTCACTTCCTCTCTGGTGTTTTTCCTCCAGGGTGCCACGTCACATCATCTCGGGCAGAATTTCTCAAAAATGTTTGAGATCACATTTGAAGATCCTAAAAAACCTGGTGAAAAGCAGTACGCCTTCCAGAACTCGTGGGGTCTGACCACCAGGACGATCGGGGTCATGACCATGGTTCACGGAGACAACATGGGGCTGGTGCTGCCCCCACGGGTCGCGTGTGTCCAGGTGAGTCACGGGTCACCATACTACATAGACCAACATTAGTAATATAAAGTTCTAGTCCTAGACGGGATGGACCCCTGCATGCCCCCTACTTCAGAGGAATCCATACATTTTGCTCCGTTTTACCCACGGAAGCAGTGGTCACATGTGCAAATCGATGGGCGGGGCCAAAATCAGCCACGTAAACATTCCCTTACTGGCTGCCTATGCAGAACACATTCAAAACATAATGGGGGTTACTGTAAACCACGACCATACAAGGAAATTTAGGACTTTTGGCAAAGATTGGGGGCAACCACTTGTCTAGAGGACCTTGTTTTATGAGGACGGGTTTTCTTAACCATTTATTTCCACACCTGTTTTCCACGTTACTGCCCAGGCCATTTCTAATTTTTTTTTTTTTTAATGTATTTAATTTTAGTGCCATGTCCTCTACAGCAGAGGTCCCCAACCTTTTTTGCACCAGGGACCGGCTCTAAGCTAGACCAGTTTTCCATGGCCCGGTGGGGGCGGGGCTTTGGTCATATGGGGTGGGGTTATGGAGGGGTGGAGCTTATAATATAAGATATCAGGGAGTGTCCGGACCAGATCCATCATATTGGTTTGGTGTAAAAATAAAGCAATGCAAAATGCATACAGCGTATCGCCATGTAGTATAAAATGCATGCAGCGTATCGCCATGTAGTATAAAATGCATACAGCGTATCGCCATGTAGTATAAAATGCATACAGCGTATCACCATGTAGTATAAAATGCATGCAGAATACCGCCATGTAGTATAAAATGCATACAGAATACCGCCATGTAGTATAAAATGCATACAGAATACCGCCATGTAGTATAAAATGCATACAGAATACCGCCATGTAGTATAAAATGCATACAGAATACCGCCATGTAGTATAAAATAGATACAACGTACCGCCAAGTAGTATAAAATGCATACCGAGTACAGCCCTGATAAATATCACAAATGCTGCATATACATACAGCATATATACACATAAACAAACAGTAGATACAGCATATACACATACATACACAGATTACATATATTTACACATATATACACATATTACACATATATACACATATTACACATATATATGCAAAGATAAAGTAACCTTCCCTCTCTGCAGCGGTGGTGGCGCGGTGAGGTAGCCGGGAGCGGGTAGGTCTTGAGAGCCGGGAGGCTAGGGAGCCTGGAGCTTAAGCGTTGGCAGGGGGAGCCGAGAGCCTGGAGGGGGGGTTGAGACGGGAGTGGAAGGGGAGCCAGGAGCAGAGAGCCGTAAGCGGGTAGGTAAAGAGCCGAGAACCGCGAGCGGGTTGGCGGAGGGAGCGGAGAGCCGGGAACCGGAGGGAGCGGAGAGCCGGGAACCGGAGGGAGCGGAGAGCCGGGAACCGGAGGGAGCGGAGAGCCGGGAACCGGAGGGAGCGGAGAGCCGGGAACCGGAGGGAGCGGAGAGCCGGGAACCGGAGGGAGCGGAGAGCCGGGAACCGGAGGGAGCGGAGAGCCGGGAACCGGAGGGAGCGGAGAGCCGGGAACCGGAGGGAGCGGAGAGCCGGGAACCGGAGGGAGCGGAGAGCCGGGAACCGGAGGGAGCGGAGAGCCGGGAACCGGAGGGAGCGGAGAGCCGGGAACCGGAGGGAGCGGAGAGCCGGGAACCGGAGGGAGCGGAGAGCCGGGAACCGGAGGGAGCGGAGAGCCGGGAACCGGAGGGAGCGGAGAGCCGGGAACCGGAGGGAGCGGAGAGCCGGGAACCGGAGGGAGCGGAGAGCCGGGAACCGGAGGGAGCGGAGAGCCGGGAACCGGAGGGAGCGGAGAGCCGGGAACCGGAGGGAGCGGAGAGCCGGGAACCGGAGGGAGCGGAGAGCCGGGAACCGGAGGGAGCGGAGAGCCGGGAACCGGAGGGAGCGGAGAGCCGGGAACCGGAGGGAGCGGAGAGCCGGGAACCGGAGGGAGCGGAGAGCCGGGAACCGGAGGGAGCGGAGAGCCGGGAACCGGAGGGAGCGGAGAGCCGGGAACCGGAGGGAGCGGAGAGCCGGGAACCGGAGGGAGCGGAGAGCCGGGAACCGGAGGGAGCGGAGAGCCGGGAACCGGAGGGAGCGGAGAGCCGGGAACCGGAGGGAGCGGAGAGCCGGGAACCGGAGGGAGCGGAGAGCCGGGAACCGGAGGGAGCGGAGAGCCGGGAACCGGAGGGAGCGGAGAGCCGGGAACCGGAGGGAGCGGAGAGCCGGGAACCGGAGGGAGCGGAGAGCCGGGAACCGGAGGGAGCGGAGAGCCGGGAACCGGAGGGAGCGGAGAGCCGGGAACCGGAGGGAGCGGAGAGCCGGGAACCGGAGGGAGCGGAGAGCCGGGAACCGGAGGGAGCGGAGAGCCGGGAACCGGAGGGAGCGGAGAGCCGGGAACCGGAGGGAGCGGAGAGCCGGGAACCGGAGGGAGCGGAGAGCCGGGAACCGGAGGGAGCGGAGAGCCGGGAACCGGAGGGAGCGGAGAGCCGGGAACCGGAGGGAGCGGAGAGCCGGGAACCGGAGGGAGCGGAGAGCCGGGAACCGGAGGGAGCGGAGAGCCGGGAACCGGAGGGAGCGGAGAGCCGGGAACCGGAGGGAGCGGAGAGCCGGGAACCGGAGGGAGCGGAGAGCCGGGAACCGGAGGGAGCGGAGAGCCGGGAACCGGAGGGAGCGGAGAGCCGGGAACCGGAGGGAGCGGAGAGCCGGGAACCGGAGGGAGCGGAGAGCCGGGAACCGGAGGGAGCGGAGAGCCGGGAACCGGAGGGAGCGGAGAGCCGGGAACCGGAGGGAGCGGAGAGCCGGGAACCGGAGGGAGCGGAGAGCCGGGAACCGGAGGGAGCGGAGAGCCGGGAACCGGAGGGAGCGGAGAGCCGGGAACCGGAGGGAGCGGAGAGCCGGGAACCGGAGGGAGCGGAGAGCCGGGAACCGGAGGGAGCGGAGAGCCGGGAACCGGAGGGAGCGGAGAGCCGGGAACCGGAGGGAGCGGAGAGCCGGGAACCGGAGGGAGCGGAGAGCCGGGAACCGGAGGGAGCGGAGAGCCGGGAACCGGAGGGAGCGGAGAGCCGGGAACCGGAGGGAGCGGAGAGCCGGGAACCGGAGGGAGCGGAGAGCCGGGAACCGGAGGGAGCGGAGAGCCGGGAACCGGAGGGAGCGGAGAGCCGGGAACCGGAGGGAGCGGAGAGCCGGGAACCGGAGGGAGCGGAGAGCCGGGAACCGGAGGGAGCGGAGAGCCGGGAACCGGAGGGAGCGGAGAGCCGGGAACCGGAGGGAGCGGAGAGCCGGGAACCGGAGGGAGCGGAGAGCCGGGAACCGGAGGGAGCGGAGAGCCGGGAACCGGAGGGAGCGGAGAGCCGGGAACCGGAGGGAGCGGAGAGCCGGGAACCGGAGGGAGCGGAGAGCCGGGAACCGGAGGGAGCGGAGAGCCGGGAACCGGAGGGAGCGGAGAGCCGGGAACCGGAGGGAGCGGAGAGCCGGGAACCGGAGGGAGCGGAGAGCCGGGAACCGGAGGGAGCGGAGAGCCGGGAACCGGAGGGAGCGGAGAGCCGGGAACCGGAGGGAGCGGAGAGCCGGGAACCGGAGGGAGCGGAGAGCCGGGAACCGGAGGGAGCGGAGAGCCGGGAACCGGAGGGAGCGGAGAGCCGGGAACCGGAGGGAGCGGAGAGCCGGGAACCGGAGGGAGCGGAGAGCCGGGAACCGGAGGGAGCGGAGAGCCGGGAACCGGAGGGAGCGGAGAGCCGGGAACCGGAGGGAGCGGAGAGCCGGGAACCGGAGGGAGCGGAGAGCCGGGAACCGGAGGGAGCGGAGAGCCGGGAACCGGAGGGAGCGGAGAGCCGGGAACCGGAGGGAGCGGAGAGCCGGGAACCGGAGGGAGCGGAGAGCCGGGAACCGGAGGGAGCGGAGAGCCGGGAACCGGAGGGAGCGGAGAGCCGGGAACCGGAGGGAGCGGAGAGCCGGGAACCGGAGGGAGCGGAGAGCCGGGAACCGGAGGGAGCGGAGAGCCGGGAACCGGAGGGAGCGGAGAGCCGGGAACCGGAGGGAGCGGAGAGCCGGGAACCGGAGGGAGCGGAGAGCCGGGAACCGGAGGGAGCGGAGAGCCGGGAACCGGAGGGAGCGGAGAGCCGGGAACCGGAGGGAGCGGAGAGCCGGGAACCGGAGGGAGCGGAGAGCCGGGAACCGGAGGGAGCGGAGAGCCGGGAACCGGAGGGAGCGGAGAGCCGGGAACCGGAGGGAGCGGAGAGCCGGGAACCGGAGGGAGCGGAGAGCCGGGAACCGGAGGGAGCGGAGAGCCGGGAACCGGAGGGAGCGGAGAGCCGGGAACCGGAGGGAGCGGAGAGCCGGGAACCGGAGGGAGCGGAGAGCCGGGAACCGGAGGGAGCGGAGAGCCGGGAACCGGAGGGAGCGGAGAGCCGGGAACCGGAGGGAGCGGAGAGCCGGGAACCGGAGGGAGCGGAGAGCCGGGAACCGGGGGGAGCGGAGAGCCGGGAACCGGGGGGAGCGGAGAGCCGGGAACCGGGGGGAGCGGAGAGCCGGGAACCGGGGGGAGCGGAGAGCCGGGAACCGGGGGGAGCGGAGAGCCGGGAACCGGGGGGAGCGGAGAGCCGGGAACCGGGGGGAGCGGAGAGCCGGGAACCGGGGGGAGCGGAGAGCCGGGAACCGGGGGGAGCGGAGAGCCGGGAACCGGGGGGAGCGGAGAGCCGGGAACCGGGGGGAGCGGAGAGCCGGGAACCGGGGGGAGCGGAGAGCCGGGAACCGGGGGGAGCGGAGAGCCGGGAACCGGGGGGAGCGGAGAGCCGGGAACCGGGGGGAGCGGAGAGCCGGGAACCGGGGGGAGCGGAGAGCCGGGAACCGGGGGGAGCGGAGAGCCGGGAACCGGGGGGAGCGGAGAGCCGGGAACCGGGGGGAGCGGAGAGCCGGGAACCGGGGGGAGCGGAGAGCCGGGAACCGGGGGGAGCGGAGAGCCGGGAACCGGGGGGAGCGGAGAGCCGGGAACCGGGGGGAGCGGAGAGCCGGGAACCGGGGGGAGCGGAGAGCCGGGAACCGGGGGGAGCGGAGAGCCGGGAACCGGGGGGAGCGGAGAGCCGGGAACCGGGGGGAGCGGAGAGCCGGGAGCCGGGAGGATGTTAGCGGAGGGAGCGGGAAAGGAGCCTGGAGCCGAGAGCCTGGAGGCCGTTGTAAGGTGCCGGCGGCGTCGGGGGGTGGGCGCAAGGTGTTGGCAGCGTCGCGGAGCAAGGTGCCGGACACAGGGCTGCAACGTGGTTCCGTCCGGTGCGGGAGCTCAGTGCTGGCCGGTGCCGCCCCTGACGTTTCCTCATAAAAAATTTCTGACTTCATCGAACCTAAATAACATAAAAACTTTTTTTTTTCTGGAGGTTAATATGCTTACAGTGATATCAAATTTATAGGGTTTTTAAATGACCCTCTTTTGTATAATAGGATATTTTTTTTGGGGGGTGGGGGATGTCTTTTTGCATTGGCACCTTCCAAGTGTGGTAATTTTTTAAAAAGTTTTTGTCAATTTGTCTGTGTGAGTGCTTATTTTTTGCTGAAAGACCTGTAGATTTTATCTGTAAACCCTAAGAGTTCATGAAGGTTTTTTTATTGCAATTACGGTAATAATATTTTTTGTGTATACATTTTTTTTGTTTGTAGTTTGGTATAAATACTATTATAGTTTTGTGGCCTGGGTTGGTACAGGTGTGGTGCTACATGTGTATGTTTATTAAATTTTTTTTTTTTTTTCTTTTAGTAAAGGGGCAGGAAATTTTGTTTTTGGCATGTGTGTGTTTTTTTTTTTTTTTTTTTTTTTTTTTTTTTTTTTTTACATTTAATATGTTAGGACACTCGCATGAGAGCGTTTGCTATACTTTGTAATGTACTGCACTACTCAGATTTTCCTTCCAGTAATAGTCCAGGTATCTGGCTGCGGGGTGCCGATGGGTGGCAGAGGTAGCTCTGGCTGCACCCACTTAGGCACCACGGTACATGTTTGACTGCAGTTGTCAAAGGGGTTAAACACCCAGGATTGGAGCTTTTCCGATCCGGCTTGTTGGGGTTTGGAATGTGATAACACAGCCCAGCTCTGGCACCAGCAGGACCCGGTATCTGAAATCTTCTGATGTGCAGTAGAAAGGCGTCTGTCTCATCAGAAGTAGTACCCTGAATGACCATCGTTTAGGCTTTTTACATCGATGATTAAGTGGTGAAATACTTGGCAGCGTTGCCACAAGTGAGTACCCTACAAAATCACAAAAGTGGCGACTGCAGGAAGACACAATTGTATTACTTGTTTGATCTCGATTCCTATGCAGAGGAGATCTGTATTGGTGGTTTTTTAAAAAAATACATTTCGTAAGGATTACAATTTTATTTATTTTTTTAGATCATTGTAATTCCATGCGGCATCACAAATTCGCTCTCAGAAGAAGACCGCGACGCTCTCCTCCAGAAATGTAATCAGTATTTCAAGCGCCTCCTGGGGGTGAACATCCGGGCACGGACTGATCTACGTGACAACTACTCCCCTGGATGGAAATTCAACCACTGGGAGCTAAAGGTGAGTTACCTGACGCTGACCTCCCGATCCCTGAGGTCTATAGACTATGAGGGCTCATTAGACACAGGATTATTATTGCACTTTTATTGTCATTTCCTCATCCGGATTGTAATCGGGTGTCATAATAGTAAATTTTAAAACATCATATTTTTTTAGAAAACAGCAATAGCTTGCACTTTATGTGTGACTGATTACATGGTAAACGCTGGCGGGTTAATGATTCAGCCGGGGGTTTATAGACCTTCCTGTCCTGTCTATACTGTACTAATTGGGGAATATTTGTGTGTCTCAGTAAATCCGTTTCCATGTTCTATAACCATTTTGTGCTCAGTGATGTATGAAGCTGTCCAACCCCCATGAAGGGATAGACAATGGGGGAGATTTATCACAAGTCTCTTAGAGCACAACTGTTCTACTTGCCCGTGAAAACCAATCAGAGCTCATATTTCATTTGCCCATAGCGGTTTATAAAATTAAAGCTGAGCTCTGATTGGTTTCCATGGGCAACTTTAACCGTTTTACCTCAGGAACTTAATGTCTGAGGTAAAATTATTCCAGTTCCCCCTCAGGACATACAGTTTTACCTCAGAAACTTCATGTCTGAGGAGTAACTGGAACAATTTTACCTCAGACATCAAGTTTCTGAAGTAAAACTGTTCTAGTTGCCCATGAAAACCAATCAGAGCTCAGCTTTAATTTTATAAACAGCTGTGGCCAAATGAAAGCCGAGCTCTGATTGGCTGCAATGGTTAACTAGAACGGTTCTGCACTCAAGAACTTCTAATAAATCTCTATCAATTTGCGAGGATACTGCCACTATATCCGAGAAATCATCGGGGAAATGCTGTGTGTTACACATAGCCGGTCACTGCTGCCGATCCAGGAGGTTTAACCTCTTCTATGCTGCCGTTGCCACACAATTTTATTAAAAACTTTATCATTCAAAACCTAAATCATAGCACAACCTAAAAAATAAACGATCTTTCCCTAATCCCGTCGACCAATAGAATAAGATTTGTTTTTGCGAATTCTGCCAAAAGTAAAACTACCCCGAAAAGTTGCAGAATTATTATTTTTATCTTTCAAAACCCAAAAATGCTCTTTGTGTGTGGTGTCACGTCCCACACGAACTTCTGGAATGTGACGTCAATGGAAAAATAAAGTTAAAAATTCCGTGTCTCGGAGCAGGGGATGAGGAGAGGGATATCTTGCGGGTGGTGTCAGCGGGTTCATCGCACGTGTCACCCTGCCAAGTGTTGGTTATCAGTCGGCTTCGCACGACATTATCGTTACATGATTTTATTATATATCTTTAACGTTTTTTATTATTATTTTTTTGGATGACTTCCCATTTATTCGGGAATAGGTGTCATTGACTGTGGTGACCTCTGACCTGTGTCATGGCACATTCCGGTGTTAGATAATGGGGACTGTCGGGGTGATACACACACCCAACGGGTCCCGAATCGCCCTGTATGAGCCCTTTCTGGTACTGTTGCAACACCACACCCACTTGTCTATAAGCATCTCCTGCTTTGCCTTACAGGGGGTCCCCATCCGGCTAGAAGTGGGGCCCAGAGACATGAAGAGTCAGCAGTTTGTAGCCGTCAGACGTGACACCGGAGAGAAGCTGACCATCCCCGAGAGTCAGGCCGAGACTAGGCTGAAGGATCTCCTGGAGGAAATCCATAGGAATATCTACAACAGGTGAGACGGCATGTCATAACACCGCCATGGCCTGTGGTGGCGCTATGCTGACGGGAACGCTCATCCTCTCCTTCTCCTGCAGGGCCCTCAGCGATCTCACGACTCACATGGTGGTGGCCGACACAATGGAAGACTTTCAGAAACAGCTTGATACAGGGAGAGTAAGTAAATACATCCTCTAGTCACCTCCAAAGCTGCCGGTTATGTCCGTGCATTATGGAAGCGGTCTCTCCTGCGGTGCACTGCAGGCGGTGCAGCTTTGTATGTGACTGTAGTAGATTTTGAAGTTGTGATCATATTGATCTTCTAATAGAGAAAACTCCTGTGTATATGTCATATGGGTGCAATAGAGGGGACATCGGTGTATGTGACCCCCCCCCCCCCTCTCCTCATCAATACAGGCACCCGAAAGTGTCAATCAAGTGATCAGCAACACACACACACCCCCCTTCCAATCTGCCAACCCCATAGTCTTATCAGTGGGCGATGCCTTTGGGATTATCACAATCTCCTCCGTCATCACTTACCATCAACCTTTATCTTACTGAAGACTTGATAAGAATAGATGCAATTCGGGGGTGACCTCTGACCTGTGTAAAAGCGCCAAACTGTGTGCGGGAATTAAAAGGAAATTTACCATTAAAATACATCATGATAAACTAGGGACACTTGTAACGGCCTGTCTAAATGCAGGGGCACTGCTAACGCTCCCAGAGCCTTCTGGCTCATTTGCATAATCGTGAAAGTTGATTTTAGAAGGCAGGAGGCCATGGATAACACATAAGAAGATACCACAGTCCCGGTGCCTGTATCTATGAGTAATGTCCCTGGTTTATCATGATGATGGATTTTGATGGTAGATTTCCTGAGGGCAGCTGAGGATACACCTGCCATGTACTAGAAGATAATATATATATAAATCCATATATCACAGTCCTGCTTCTACTAACACTATATACAAAGGTATCATTACACATCTCTTCAGGGACAATACATAACACTGGCTGCAGAGAGGACACCTCCATAGCACTTTGATAAGCTACAATCTTTGAATATAAATCGGCATTTCACAGTCCCGCTGCTACTAACATACAGGAAGGTCTGATTACTTCTCTCTTTGGACAATAACTAACACTCTCTGCACAGAGCACAGTAGTGTGAGGACACACATATCAGTCCTAATTACACATCTCTCCATAGATAACAGTGGCTGCAGAGAGCACAGAGCAAAGCAGTGTGAGGTCCCCCCCCCCCCCCCCCCGCGTACAATCCCAGAATATAAAATCATATATCGCAGCCCTGATGCTAATATTTATATATACAACGGTGTAATTACACATCTCACCCTGCGGTTGCCCCCCTTAGTTGCTCCGCTCCCCTCTTCTCCACATTCTATCACTCCTTCCGAAAATGGCTGAAGAATAGATTTGCCCAGAGATAAGATGTGATAACATGTTCCTGCTAGATCCTCACTGATAACTGGGGGAGAGCTTCAAGGCTGATCGGATGAAGAGATAAAGAGACATCAACAGGAAGCCATAGTGTGCACTGCGCCCAATCTTTATGGCGTATAATTAGATTACATTGCGTCCTGTGTAGTACAGCGACGTGCACCTCTCACGGCATGGGGACAGACCCGGGGTCTTGGTGGAAATTTCCCAAGTCAGGATCCGCAATATCCCGGTGTGATCTATATGTTACCCCTGTAACTTTCTACCTGATGCCTCTACTACAGGGGGCGCTGTAGATTCTTTAACCCCTTAACACATGTAGCTGTGATCTTCTTGATTAGCAGTCATACATGGTTGACCGCCATCTCGTGCACCAAAATATTTACGATCATTGTCTCGCCCTTCCAGATTGTACAGATCCCGTTCTGTGGAGAGATTGACTGTGAAGACTGGATTAAGAAGACCACAGCCAGGTGGGTGCACCTACATGTTCCTGCAACCTGATCACTGATCGGGGAGGGTCTTAGTGCCGGGACCCATGTAATCCTGTAGGTATGGACAGGCTGGTCACACATGCTCTATTATCCCTGCCATAGAAAGCTGAGTAGTGGAGCATTGTCGGAGATCTCACAGAGCTTAAATAAAGTATGTGTGACGACTCGCTCCATTCACACATGACACCCTTTACTAAACCAGTGGGGGCTTGATCAGATTTGTAGTACCTCCCTCGTTCAGTTGGATCCACAGTGATCAGACATCTAAAGGGGTTGTCCACTCTTTTACATAAGTTGCCCATGTTCCTACTACCTTAATAATGATCCCTGAATGTTCATCACATGATTCAGCAGTCCTGCTACTTAGTTTTGTGATATCTGCAGACTCTACGTGATTCTTTGTTTACATGCCTGAGCACTGATTAATAGGAGCTGTAGCAGCTGAGTTATTTACACTGTATATAGGGTGTATATTGGTGTAGGGGGTCTCCCTACTAGAACCCTCCTTAGTATAGAGAATGTTGATCCCACATGACGTAGTCATTCATGACTTTCTGTGTGTACAGGGACCAGGACCTGGAGCCCGGGGCCCCATCCATGGGAGCCAAGAGTCTGTGTATCCCATTCAAACCCCTGAAGGAGCTGCCGGCCGGAGCCAAGTGTGTATGTGAGAAGAACCCCGCCAAGTATTACACCCTGTTTGGCCGCAGCTACTAGACCCGGACCCCTTTTATTAAGCTCTTTATTTTTATTACCCAATGTAAACCTCAGTACAGATTTTAGGATCCATCCTGTGTGGGGGACGGGGGGTGAGTGAGATCTCAGCACACAGATTTTCTGAATACACCCCTGATAATAAAAGCTACAGTGGACTCTGGTGTTGTGTCATCAATTCCTGATCATTTATCGATCTGCAGGATCTATAAGTGTGGGGGGAGGGGGGGCACAGAGGTGCTATTAAAGGGACTCAATCGGCAGAAGTAAACAACATAACTTGCTGGACATGTACAGCCAAGTCCTCAATCTACTCTCTATCCTGTGCCTCAGTGAAAAGAAGGAGGACTTTGAAGAGGGGGCTGCACTGTGAGGTGGTAATTGTCTTCTTATCCTGGTCATCTTCATTTTCTAGCAGCCTTCATCACTGAAAATTTGCAATCCTCTGTGTGGAGACCGAAATGCTGCTCTTTCCCCCTCCCCTCTCTGCAGACTGCTACGTAAACTGACACCTCAGTTATCCTTTGGGTGGGGACCTAGCTGCTGTGACTCCCCTCTCTACAGACTTCTATGTAAACTGACACCTCAGCAGCTAGGTCTCCAACCAAAGGATAACTGTGACACACACCCCCTACCCTTTCTGCAGACTACTATGTAAACTGACACCCCAGTTATCCTATGGTTGGAGACCTAGCTGCTGTGACACACACCCCCCCTACCCTTTCTGCAGACTACTATGTAAACTGACACCTCAGTTATCCTATACTTGGAGACCTAGCTGCTGTGACTCCTCTCTGCAGACTACTGACACCTCATGATCCTCTGGTTGGAAAAACAGAATGCACAATTTCCTTGTAAAAGATGCAGTATTCGTGTACTTCTAGTTTATGCAAAGGATGTTGAAAATTGCTCTGTATATACTACAGCAGACACCTGCCATGTTTGGAGCGCACTCTGCTCTATGCAAAACCAGAAATGGAGGCAGCTAAAAACATAGTTGGAAATGTGAGCTGCAGATAAAGATTTTTCCCAACTGTCCTGCATGATCAGTTCTGTAAATCCCAATACCATAAATTGGTGGAATTTGAAAGATGAGGTTCTTATCTTAAATATGACACCAGCACCAGTTTCTAAGTGCTATAGAACCAGAAGATAGGGGGAATTGAACTGAAACTCCCCTTGCAACCACTAAACTTGACTCATCTCATGTGAAAATGAGGTAAGAAGAGTCATATTTGCCCGACTTTTGAGAAGATTTTTTTCAAGGGGGCACCAATTTTAAGCCCAGTGGGTTTTTGCTCTTACCACCGGGTGATGTCAAGGAGAGGGGGCTGTTTGCAGTTTAATGAGGCTGATCTCTCCCTGATTTTTGCAAGTGTTATGAATCCTTATAAATTCTGACCGGAAATGTTATGATTGTACAATTGCCTTCAATCAACTTGGGTATCCCATTACCTCTCCCACCATTCCAGACTTGAGGGGTTCTACCTTGACAGAATAGGGAGGTAGAAGATCTACCCTGTTCCCTATCCATTGAACCCAAAGCAGAACTTTCTCTATTGATTTTTGCACCTGAAGCTGTGTTATACACTTCTCTGCAGCCCCCTCCCCACTTTCTGGACACTATCTACACAGCTGGGAAGCTGTAAACTCTTTGTGCTCACATGGCACAGACTGTGCACTTAATGTAACTGTATGCTGGTTTCTTCTACTTATTCCATGCTTCTCTGTGTGATGGAAGTGCTGTATCACTCAAAGTACACTATGCACAGCTCACTGGATTTACTGCTGAACTACTTGAGAGAACACAAGGCTTCATGGGAACTGTGGGCAGCCTCAATTTGGCTTAGTGTCAGGGCAAAAACAGTAAGAGATTAGTTTCCGCCCACTTCACTGCTGCAGAGGAAGATTTCTGACAAGTAGCTGCAAAACAGAAAATGCCATAACTCTGGGAAGAAGAGGCCATGCAGCACAATATGGGAATTGTTCTGTTTGTTCTAAAACGGGGAATTGCATATAACGTTTTTGTTTAAACCATTGTTACGCAATTGGCTAGGTACATTTTTGCTTTTTTTTCTGTCTATTATATTTAAGTATAAACCATCTTACCTTTAGCAATGTATTATATTCCTATCCTTTGTGTAAAACTGTTTTCATGGTTGCTATACACTGCAGAGTTATTTCTCTCTATCGCCTCAAAAACCAGCCACTGAACAAGCTAAAGCGAGTCCTGCTGCTCATCTCCAGCTGAGCTCACAGCAGACAGCTCAGTCTTAACCAACAAGCCTCCCTGCTACCCCCCCCAAGCCACACCTCCTCCCATCTCACAGCAGACAGCTCAGTCTTAACCAACAAGTCACCTGGCTACCCTCCCCAAGCCACTCCTCCTCCCATCTCACAGCAAACAGCTCAGTCTTATCCAGCAAGTCACCTGGCTACCCTCCCCAAACCACACCACCTCCCATCTCACAGCAGACAGCTCAGTCTTATCCAGCAAGCCTCCCTGCTACCCTCCCCAAGCCACACCTCCTCCCATCTCACAGCAGACAGCTCAGTCTTATCCAGCAAGCCTCCCTGCTACCCTCCCCAAGCCACACCTCCTCCCATCTCACAGCAGACAGCTCAGTCTTATCCAGCAAGTCATCTGGCTACCCTCCCCAAGCCACACCTCCTCCCATCTCACAGCAGCCAGCTCAGTGTTATCCAGCAAGTCATCTGGCTACCCTCCCCAAGCCACACCTCCCATCTCACAGCAGACAGCTCAGTCTTAACCAACAAGCCTCCCTGCTGCCCTCCCCAAGCCACACCTCCTCCCATCTCACAGCAGACAGCTCAGTCTTAACCAAGAAGCCTCCCTGCTACCCTCCCCAAGCCACACCTCCTCCCATCTCACAGCAGACAGCTCAGTCTTAACCAACAAGCCACTCTGCTACCCTCCCCAAGCCACACCTCCTCCCATTCACAGCAGACAGCTCAGTCTTATCCAGCAAGCCACCCTGCTACCCTCCCCAAGCCACACCTCCTCCCATCTCACAGCAGACAGCTCAGTCTTATCCAGCAAGCCACCCTGCTACCTACCCAAGCCACACCTCCTCCCATCTCACAGCGGACAGCTCAGTGTTATCCAGTAAGTCATCTGGCTACCCTCCCCAAGCCACACCTCCCATCTCACAGCAGACAGCTCAGTGTTATCCAGCAAGCCATCTGGCTTCCCTCACCTAGAATTGCCCCTTCTCATCTCACAGCTCACTCTGATAAAGCATGTACAGCTGCTTACCTTCCCCATCCATGCCCCTTGTGTCTCACAGCAGAAGGCTCAGTCTGACCCCGCAAGTCTTGCTACTTACCTTCCCCAGCCATACCTCCTCTCATCTTGCAGGAGACAGCTCAGCAAGTCCTGCTGCTTATCTCCTCCTGTCTCACAGCAGACTGCTAGTCCTGTTGCTTCCCTCAATCAGCCATGCCCTCCCCCTGCTATTAAAGCAGACAGCTCGGTCTCCTAAAGCACTGTTCTCCTAGGATTAGCCCAACAGAGTAGGAACTGTGCTGGTGTATGTGAGATATAGGCAGACAGCATGTGATTGGTGCATGGGAATGTCCAAAGACATCCAAAGAAAAGCTGCAATTTGGAAATTCTGATTTATAAATAGATAGCAATTTTTTTGCACGGGCAGGTCCTCTTTAAGTACATCTTTTTTTACTACAGGAAACTAGCACCACTTACAGTCATTGTTTTTTCTTTTCGGGCACATATGTGTCCATAGCCATTGAAGACATCTGTCAGGAATTGGATCTTTACCTCCAGCTCGCATTCCCAAATATGTTTTTAATTGCCTGTATGTCCAAAGATAGAGGAGTCAGAAGTGACGCTCTCCATAAAGCCTCTAATAATGACCCTTTTTTGCAAATTTGCATTTGACATTGAAGGAGATTTTTTTTTTAATAGGTAAACGGGTGAGATTTCAATCCCTACCTGAGGAGGCTGGGATGGGAGTTAATTGGGTTAAAACCTGGTGACTGGTTCCCTTTAACCATAGTTGCGTGTGTTCCGATCTGCTCTCACCTCTATCATCCTGGATGTTATAAATGTCTATTTACCATAAATAAGTATAATTATGTTATTACACTGACTGCAACATTATCCCAGGATCATTCACTCAGCAATCTCATCCTTATCTTATCTCCCATCTCACAAATTCACTGTAACAGAACTGTTACATGTGTTTTTTCCTCTTCGTCTTTCTAAAAACAGAATAACAGCAAAAATTATTACATTCTCATACATAAAGTACAGTATTTTTGTCGTTATATTCTGTACATAACGGGCAATGTTATAGTAGTTATATTCTTGTACATAGGGGGCAGTATTATAGTAGTTATATTCTTGTACATAGGGGGCAGTATTATAGTAGTTATATTCTTGTATATGGGGAGCAGTATTATAGTAGTTATATTCTTGTACATAGGGGGCAGTATTATAGTAGTTATATTCTTGTACATAGGGGGCAGTATTATAGTAGTTATATTCCTGTACATAGGAGGCAGTATTATAGTAGTTATATTCCTGTACATAGGGGGCAGTATTATAGTAGTTATATTCTTGTACATAGGGGGCAGTATTATAGTAGTTATATTCTTGTACATAGGAGGCAGTATTATAGTAGTTATATTCTTGTACATAGGGGGCAGTATTATAGTAGTTATATTCCTGTACATAGGGGGCAGTATTATAGTAGTTATATTCTTGTACATAGGAGGCAGTATTATAGTAGTTATATTCTTGTACATAGGGGGCAGTATTATAGTAGGTATATTCTTGTACATAGGGGGCAGTATTATAGTAGTTATATTCTTGTACATAGGGGGCAGTATTATAGTAGTTATATTCTTGTACATAGGGGGCAGTATTATAGTAGTTATATTCTTGTACATAGGGGGCAGTATTATAGTAGTTATATTCTTGTATATGGGGAGCAGTATTATAGTAGTTATATTCCTGTACATAGGGGGCAGTATTACAGTAGTTATATTCCTGTACATAGGGGGCAGTATTATAGTAGTTATATTCTTGTACATAGGGGGCAGTATTATAGTAGTTATATTCTTGTACATAGGAGGCAGTATTATAGTAGTTATATTCTTGTACATAGGGGGCAGTATTATAGTAGTTATATTCCTGTACATAGGGGGCAGTATTATAGTAGTTATATTCTTGTACATAGGAGGCAGTATTATAGTAGTTATATTCTTGTACATAGGGGGCAGTATTATAGTAGGTATATTCCTGTACATAGGGGGCAGTATTATAGTAGTTATATTCTTGTACATAGGGGGCAGTATTACAGTAGTTATATTCTTGTACATAGGGGGCAGTATTATAGTAGTTATATTCTTGTACATAGGGGGCAGTATTATAGTAGTTATATTCTTGTACATAGGGGGCAGTATTATAGTAGTTGTATTCTTGTACATAGGGGGTAGTATTATAGTAGTTATATTCCTGTACATAGGGGGCAGTATTATAGTAGTTATATTCTTGTACATAGGAGGCAGTATTATAGTAGTTATATTCCTGTACATAGGGGCAGTATTATAGTAGTTATATTCCTGTACATAGGTGGCAGTATTATAGTAGTTGTATTCCTGTACATAGGTGGCAGTATTATAGTAGTTATATTCCTGTACATAGGGGGCAGTATTATAGTAGTTATATTCCTTTAGATCGGGGCAGTATTATAGTAGTTATATCCTTGTACATAGGGGGCAGTATTATAGTAGTTATATTCTTGTACATAGGGGGCAGTATTATAGTAGTTATATTCTTGTACATAGGGATCAGTATTATAGTAGTTGTATTCTTGTACATAGGGGCAGTATTATAGTAGTTATATTCCTGTACATAGGGGAGCAGTATTATAGTAGTTATATTCATGTACATAGGGGCAGTATTATAGTAGTTATATTCTTGTACATAGGGGCAGTATTATAGTAGTTATATTCCTGTACATAGGGGGCAGTATTATAGTAGTTATATTATTGTACATAGGAGCAGTATTATAGTAGTTATATTCTTGTACATAGGAGGCAGTATTATAGTAGTTATATTCTTGCACATAGGGGGCAGTATTATAGTAGTTATATTCCTGTACATAGGGGGCAGTATTATAGTAGTTATATTCCTGTACATAGGGGGCAGTATTATAGTAGTTATATTCTTGTACATAGGGGGCAGTATTATAGTAGTTATATTCTTGTACATAGGGGGCAGTATTATAGTAGTTATATTCCTGTACATAGGGGGCAGTATTATAGTAGTTATATTCCTGTACATAGGGGGGCAGTATTATAGTAGTTATATTCTTGTACATAGGGGCAGTATTATAGTAGTTATATTCATGTACATAGGGGCAGTATTATAGTAGTTATATTCTTGTACATGGGGGCAGTATTATAGTAGTTATATTCTTGTACATAGGGGCAGTATTATAGTAGTTAATTTAACATTAGTTTTTGGCAGTTGTAATTATCCTATATATACTACAGCACACAGGAGAGTCATTGTACAGATTTTTTTTAGTTATATACTATAATGGAATTTCTATATTATAAATTCCTTTTTAATCTGTAATTATATATTTTTTCAAGCCCAACCTTTAACCTTTTAACATGAACTATTGCGTGATTTCCCCTCATTGCGTGTCATATAGAAGAATCTGTGAATCCTTGTATCTTCATCCTCCCATCCGACATCCGATCATTAACATATAAAATGTTTTGTCCTATTCCATAATTTTTTTATGTTTATGTTGCCTTATAAACTTTACCTATTTTATGGACATAGTATTGTGATATCTATACATTTACCTCCAGGTTATACATGAGCCCCGGTTGATGAGCCTAGTAGCCCTCACGTCTCTAGTTACTTCAGGTAATGATACACCTTCACTTTAATGGCCTTTAAAAAACAAGTTACTTTTTTACAGCGCCATAAATGGTGATTGTAAATGGTGATTGGCGTAGCGTATAAAGTAGCTGTTAGCCATAGAGCGGAGCTACTCATTCCTAGTTCAGCCAGTGCCCCAGTAAGTATCCCACAATGGGTCGGTACACGGGAAGAACCAGCCGCCTGATCTTCATGTGTGTGGTCAGCTTCTTCTTATTTATAGCAGAACTAGTGATCGGCTACATAGGGAACTCCCTATCCCTCTCCTCCGATGGCTTTGCCGTCCTTTCCCACCTCATTTCCATGATAATCGGTCTATTGGGCATCCGGTATAGCCGCGTCCAATGGCACCAGAGGAACACCTACGGCTTCCTAAGAGCGGACGCGGTAGGTGCTTTCGGTAACGCTGTCTTTGCCACTGCCCTCATGTTCAGCATCCTCATTGAAGCCCTCAAGAGGTTCGTCTCGCCGGAGAAGACGGAGAACGCGCTGCTGGTGTTAATTGCCGGGGTCGTTGGCCTCGCCATTAATTTGTTGAACTATGTCATCTTCCTGGAGTGCTGCTTCTTTACGAAGTCCGGTCAAGGGAAGGATGAGGAGAAAGGTAAGACTGGAAATTAATTATTGTCATGAATCAGTGGTGGGGTTTGTGTGGCTTCTGCATGGTGGATCTGCCAAGTGTCGTAACTATCTATCCTTCTATATCATAGCTATCTATGATATAAATGTAATGTAACTCACTAGACCCCAGGAGGTGCTGAGGCATGGGGTCCTGAAGGGTGGGTCAACTCTAGGTTTTGGTGTCCTAAAGTCTTGGTGCTGAGGTCTGGGGTCCTGAAGGGTGGGTCAACTCTAGGTTTTGGTGTCCTAAAGTCTTGGTGCTGAGGTCTGGGGTCTTGGGGGGTGGGTGAACTCTAGGTTTTGGTGTGGTAAAGTCTTGGTGCTGAGTCCTGGGGTCCTGAAGGTTGGGTTAGCTCTAGGTTTTGGTGTGCTAAAGTCTTGGTGCTGAGGTCTGGGGTCTTGGAGGGTGGGTGAACTCTAAGGTTTTGGTGTGCTCAAGTCTTGGTGCTGAGGTCCGGAGTCCTGAAGGTTGGGTCAGCTCTAGGTTTTGGTGTGCTAAAGTCTTGGTGCTGAGGTCTGGGGTCCTGAAGGGTGGTTCAGCTCTAGGTTTTGTTGTGCTGAGGTCTGGGGTCCTGAAGGTTGGGTTAGCTCTAGGTTTTGGTATGCTAAAGTCTTGGTGCTGAGGTCTGTGGTCACTGTGCTAAAATCTTGGTGCTAAGGTCTGAGTACTTAGAATTTAGGTCCACATTGAGTTCAATGTGCTGGATATTAAACTTTAGGCTCCAGTAGTTTGGGTTTACACTGGTTTCTATGTAATATAATCTGTATACTAAGGTTTGGGGTCTAGAGTTTTGAGTCTACTCTATGTGAAGAAGGTTGAGGTCTGGGATTTAGAAGTTTAGGTCTACCTTTGGTTACATGTGCTGGGGTCTGGAGTCTACAAGTTTAAGTCCAGTCGGTGATCCATGTGCTGAAGAATGTGTATTTCAGCGCAGGGGTGTAGCAGCCATGATGCAAGTTGAACCTCTTACCTCAGGCAGCACCATTAGCAGCATGATGGGGGGCAGCATCATGTGTGCCGGTATCTGCTACATAGCAAGACCTGCCACTTAAAAATAATGTCTCTTCACAATTGAAGACACATGGGTGTCAGACGCAGCTTGTAGAACCCACTTACTAAAAAAAAATAACCTGATATATTATTAGTGGATTGGGGAGAGGGGGCGCCATTCTATAGCTCGCCTCCGCAGCAGAGTTATGGTTCACCCCTGGGATAGGGGATGTGTCTGATATAGCTGATGGGACCCCTATCAATTGTTAGAACATGGGTCCCTATTAAATTCCCAATTTAACTTGAAATGACTTGACCCCCCCCCCCTCCCTATAAGGAATACTTATATACTGTGAATATACAGAATTTTCCGAAACACCTGACTTCTGCTTCAAAGGGTTTGGAATATGAGGGAAACACGCGAAGCTTCTGAAATCCCAATCTAAAAACGGATAAAGGGGAAATCTCTATATCCAGATGCTGTGAGAGTCCAGATATTTTTCTGGACTGTCACACAATGGAATAATGGAATTGTTTTATACCTATAAGCTAAATATACACTAGTAGGTACTGCACAGGGTGTCACTGGTACGTCCCTTATCTCCGCCATGGATCGTTCACATATTTGTAAGGTAACTTCTAAACTATAAAATGGCTCTAAAGTACACGAACTAATCCCCAAGACCTGGAGCAGGACTGATGGAATCTCCGATTATCACACGTCCGGCCGCACATTCCGAGGGGATGGGGAATCCCAGGAGGAAAATATCTGCAACCTGGAACTGCCATAAAGGGTTCACAAACTTCTACTCATTAGTGTGGACAGATAGATACAGGCAGTCCCCGGGTTACGTACAAGAGGAGGTTTGGTCTTAAGTTGAATTTGTATGTAAGTCGGAACTGTATATTTTATAATTGTAATCCCAGACAAAATTTTTTTGGTCTCTGGGACAATTGGATTTTAAAAATGTTGGATTGTCATAAGAACCAGGATTAGTAATAAAGCTTCATTACAGACACCTGTGATAACTGTTATAGCTGATTATTGTAGCCTGAGGCTAAAGTACAGTAATTACCAACATCCAGAGGTCCGTTTGTAACTGGGGGTCGTCTGTAAGTCGGGTGTTCTTAAGTAGGGGACCACCTGTAACTTATTTTCTTGTGTGGATTTTGTTTGTTTGTGCTGCTTGGACTTTCTTTCACGTATACAGGCGGTCTCCTACTTAAGGACACCTGACTTACATACAACCCCTAGTTACAAACGGACCTCTGGATGTTGGTAATTTACTGTACTTTTGCCCTAGGCTATCATAATCAGCTATAACAGTTATCAATGGTGCCTGTAATTAAGATTAATTGTTAATCCTGGTTCTTATGACAATCCAACATTTATAAAATCTAATTGTCACAGAGACCAAAAAAATTTTGACTGGGGTTACAATAATAAAGTATACGGTTTTGACTTACATACAAACTCAACTTAAGAACAAACCTGCAGAACCTATCTTGTATGTGACCCGGGGACTGCCTGTATATCTATTTATCCATCCATCGATCTCCTATACATTTCCATCACATAACATAACAATAACATAGCACAGCAGGAATACATGGAGTGGTGGGGGCTATGACAAAGACCAAAAGGTTCCAGGCCAACAAATAAAAAAATAAAAAACTTCCAGCACCACAATCCACCTCCCATCTATCTTATATCTTTGTAAGAAAGAATATTAGGATCTCCTATCTATCAAGAGATATTTGTTTTGTGAAAGATTAATATTTTATTAAAATTCTCAAAAAGTTTAGGTGAGATTATAAATGCATATGTCGGTTCATGGTGTGAACACAGTCTGACATTTAGTTGTTCTTCTGAGGTTTTTGGAATATTCCAGAGACGGAATAATTTAAAGTCTAGAAAATGACAAAAAATAATCCAGTCCCCAGTTATAAAAAAAAAAAGGGTAGCGATAGATAAATATAGAAATATATAATAGATAGATGGATAGAGAAGACGTGACACTCCAAAGTTTATTCCTAAAACATATCCGGCCATGGAATAAACCAACACTTTTTTGCTTTTAGTTTTGGAGCACTGCCTCTTCTGTGGACTTAGATACTAATGGTTCGGACCAGGAACCATACGGCTTAAAGGACAAATACCACCGGGACAAAATACTGTATGCAAATGAGCTCGAGGGGCTCTAGGCTCCATTAACACCTAAGGAGCCTGGAGCCCCTCAGGCTCATTTGCATACAGTCCTGGTGGTAGATGCCCTTTAACACCCTCACTTACTTGGGTTTATTGGAAATAAGCAGCACTGCACATAAAGTGACAAGGTGAGCGCCGTCTATGGATAAAGTCTAAAGTCGACCAGTATTAAAAATCAGCACCGCAAAGTAAAGTGAAAACTTCTTGATTTATTAACCCATGCAGCTATGGCGAAAATGTCAAGAATTTTTCACTTTATTTTCGAGTGCTGCCTAGTTTCTAATTTTCAGATAGATAGATATGAGAACAGTAGATTGATGCATTTGAAATAGATAGATAGATATGAGATAGATAGATAGATAGATAGATAGATAGATAGATAGATAGATAGATAGATAGATAGATAGATAGATAGATATGAGATAGATAGATAGATAGATAGATAGATAGATAGATAGATAGATAGATAGATAGATATGAGATAGATAGATAGATAGATAGATAGGAGATAGATAGATAGATAGATAGATAGATAGATAGATAGATATGAGATAGATAGATAGATAGATAGATAGATATGAGATAGATAGATAGATATGAGATAGATAGATAGATATGAGATAGATAGATATGAGATAGATAGATAGATATGAGAGAGATAGATATGAGAGATAGATAGATAGATAGATAGATAGATAGATAGATAGATATGAGATAGATAGATAGATAGATAGATAGATATGAGATAGATAGATAGATAGATAGATATGAGATAGATAGATAGATATGAGATAGATAGATATGAGATAGATAGATAGATAGATATGAGATAGATAGATATGAGATAGATATGAGATAGATAGATAGATAGATAGATAGGAGATAGATAGATATGAGATAGATAGGAGATAGATAGATAGATATTAGATAGATAGATAGATAGATATTAGATAGATAGATAGATAGATAGGAGATAGATAGGAGATAGATAATGGATGATAAATTGCGCCTTTTTTAAAATTTCGGCCTAATGTCAAAAAGCCAAAATGACAAAGATAAATGAGGTGCAGAAAGAGCGCATGGAAGGGAAAAATAAGATAAATGACCCCCATGTGTGATCTGACCTGTGATAATGCTCCGTCCTTATCTTCAGCATCTCTCCATTTCCTGATACGTCCCTTGATACTATTTTCCTTGGCAGCAGCTTCCTGGCACAGAGGGTTTAGTGCCCGGCAATATTCCCAGGTCCTTATCCGTTTTACTGATTGTGATGTTTTATAATGAAACATGTCATTGTAAAACTTGTTTCCTCACCCAAAGTGCAGAACCTTAATTTTTTTCCTTAAACTACTATTACTAGTAATGTGATATGCTCCAGTACTGACCCCTGTGGTACTGGTAATGTGATATGCTCCAGTACTGACCCCTGTGGTACTGGTAATGTGATATGCTCCAGTACTGACCCCTGTGGTACTGGTAATGTGATATGTTCCAGTACTGACCCCTGTGGTACTAGTAATGTGATATGTTCCAGTACTGACCCCTGTGGTACTGGTAATGTGATATGCTCCAGTACTGACCCCTGTGGTACTGGTAATGTGATATGCTCCAGTACTGACCCCTGTGGTACTGGTAATGTGATATGCTCCAGTACTGACCCCTGTGGTACTGGTAATGTGATATGCTCCAGTACTGACCCCTGTGGTACTAGTAATGTGCTATGCTCCAGTACTGACCCCTGTGGTACTGGTAATGTGATATGTTCCAGTACTGAGCCCTGTGGTACTGGTAATGTGATATGTTCCAGTACTGAGCCCTGTGGTACTAGTAATGTGATATGCTCCAGTACTGACCCCTGTGGTACTGGTAATGTGATATGCTCCAGTACTGACCCCTGTGGTACTAGTAATGTGCTATGCTCCAGTACTGACCCCTGTGGTACTGGTAATGTGATATGCTCCAGTACTGACCCCTGTGGTACTAGTAATGTGCTATGCTCCAGTACTGACCCCTGTGGTACTGGTAATGTGATATGTTCCAGTACTGACCCCAGTGGTACTGGTAATGTGGTATGCTCCAGTACTGACCCCTGTGGTACTGGTAATATGATATGCTCCATTACTGACACCTTTGGTACTGGTAATGTGATATGCTCCAGTACTGACCCCTGTGGTACTAGTAATGTGATATGCTCCAGTACTGACCCCTGTGGTACTAGTAATGTGATATGTTCCAGTACTGACCCCTGTGGTACTAGTAATGTGCTATGCTCCAGTACTGACCCCTGTGGTACTGGTAATGTGATATGCTCCAGTACTGACCCCTGTTGTACTGGTAATGTGATATGCTCCAGTACTGACCCCTGTGGTACAGGTAATGTGATATGTTCCAGTACTGAGCCCTGTGGTACAGGTAATGTGATATGCTCCAGTACTGACCCCTGTGGTACTAGTAATGTGCTATGCTCCAGTACTGACCCCTGTGGTACTGGTAATGTGATATGCTCCAGTACTGACCCCTGTGGTACTAGTAATGTGCTATGCTCCAGTACTGACCCCTGTGGTACTGGTAATGTGATATGTTCCAGTACTGACCCCAGTGGTACTGGTAATGTGGTATGCTCCAGTACTGACCCCTGTGGTACTGGTAATATGATATGCTCCATTACTGACACCTTTGGTACTGGTAATGTGATATGCTCCAGTACTGACCCCTGTGGTACTAGTAATGTGATATGCTCCAGTACTGACCCCTGTGGTACTAGTAATGTGATATGTTCCAGTACTGACCCCTGTGGTACTAGTAATGTGCTATGCTCCAGTACTGACCCCTGTGGTACTGGTAATGTGATATGCTCCAGTACTGACCCCTGTTGTACTGGTAATGTGATATGCTCCAGTACTGACCCCTGTGGTACTGGTAATGTGATATGTTCCAGTACTGAGCCCTGTGGTACTAGTAATGTGATATGTTCCAGTACTGACCCCTGTGGTACTGGTAATGTGATATGTTCCAGTACTGACCCCTGTG
>NW_027285579.1:0-39437 GCF_040894005.1 Engystomops pustulosus | reverse complement strand
GACCCCCATCTCGCCCTTCCTGCATTGATAGGTGACCCCCATCTCCCCTCCTGCAAGTGATAGGTGACCCCCATCTCCCCTCCTGCAGTGATAGTGACCCCCATCTCCCCTCCTGCAGTGATAGGTGACCCCATCTCCCTCCTGCAGTGATAGGTGACCCCCATCTCCCCTCCTGCAGTGATAGGTGACCCCCATCTCCCCTCCTGCAGTGATAGGTGACCCCCATCTCCCCTCCTGCAGTGATAGGTGACCCCCATCTCCCCTCCTGCAGTGATAGGTGACCCCCATCTCCCCTCCTGCAGTGATAGGTGACCCCCATCTCCCCTCCTGCAGTGATAGGTGACCCCCATCTCCCTCCTGCAGTGATAGGTGACCCCCATCTCCCCTCCTGCAGTGATAGGTGACCCCCATCTCCCTCCTGCAGTGATAGGTGACCCCCATCTCCCTCCTGCAGTGATAGGTGACCCCCATCTCCTCCTGCAGTGATAGGTGACTCCCATCTCCCTCCTGCAGTGATAGGTGACCCCCATCTCCCCTCCTGCAGTGATAGGTGACCCCCATCTCCCCTCCTGCAGTGATAGGTGACCCCCATCTCCCCTCCTGCAGTGATAGGTGACCCCCATCTCCCTCCTGCAGTGATAGGTGACCCCCCATCTCCCCTCCTGCAGTGATAGGTGACTCCCATCTCCCCTCCTGCAGTGATAGGTGACCCCCATCTCCCCTCCTGCAGTGATAGGTGACCCCCATCTCCCTCCTCCAGTATAGGTGACCCCATCTCCCTCCTGCAGTGATAGGTGATCACCATCTCCCCTCCTGCAGTGATAGGTGACCCCCATCTCCCCCTCCTGCAGTGATAGGTGACCCCCATCTCCCCTCCTGCAGTAATAGGTGACCCCCATCTCCCTCCTGCAGTGATAGGTGACCCCCATCTCCCCTCCTGCAGTGATAGGTGACCCCCCATCTCCCCTCCTGCAGTAATAGGTGACCCCCATCTCCCTCCTGCAGTGATAGGTGACCCCCATCTCCCTCCTGCAGTGATAGGTGACCCCCATCTCCCTCCTGCAGTGATAGGGACCCCCATCTCCCTCCTGCAGTGATAGGTGACTTCCATCTCCCTCCTGCAGTGATAGGAGACCCCCATCTCCCCCTCGTGCAGTGATGGGCGACCCCCATCTCCCCCTCGTGCAGTGATGGGCGACCCCCATCTCCCCCTCGTGCAGTGATAGGTGGAATGGGTCGGTACATTTCCCCCCCCCCCTCCAATGGGCGTCGCTAATGCTTCACAGAATACTCCCAAAAACTACACAACTTCTCTCCCGACCAAATGCCGCCCCCCTCCCCTCCCCTCCAGAGAAAACTAAACCCCCCACATGTAACTCCCGACCGCACACAGCAGGCGGCTACTATCCCCGGGCCCCCCACACTATCCCGCTACTATCCCCGGGCCCCCCACACTATCCTGCTACTATCCCCGGGCCCCCCACACTATCCTGCTACTATCCCCGGGCCCCCCACACTATCCTGCTACTATCCCCGGGCCCCCCACACTATCCCGCTACTATCCCCGGGCCCCCCACACTATCCCGCTACTATCCCCGGGCCCCCCACACTATCCCGCTACTATCCCCGGGCCCCCCACACTATCCCGCTACTATCCCCGGCCCCCCACACTATCCCTGCCCCCCACACTATCCCGCTACTATCCCTGCCCCCCACACTATCCCGCTACTATCCCCGGGCCCCCCACACTATCCCGCTACTATCCCCGGGCCCCCCACACTATCCCGCTACTATCCCCGGGCCCCCCACACTATCCCGCTACTATCCCCGGGCCCCCCACACTATCGCGCTACTATCCCCGGGCCCCCCACACTATCCCGCTACTATCCCCGGCCCCCCGCTACTATCCCCTGCCCCCCACACTATCCCCTGCCCCCCACACTATCCCGCTACTATCCCCGGGCCCCCCGCTACTATCCCGCTACTATCCCCGCCTGATATCAGCAACCCCAACTAAACTCGCTAAAAAGGAAATTCAAATTAGAAAGGCAAAAAATAACTTGGTATAAACCCGGCCCAATATACGCCCCCCCCCCCCCCCCCCCCTGCAGAGGGGCTGTTGCTGATATTAAAGGGTCTGAGCAGTTTTGCCTCATGGGGGTGTTGTATGCATCTTCCTGGGAGGGGGGTTCTATATCTTTAGGCTGTGGGGGTCTTAAAGGGGTTTTCCCACTAAAGAAAACTCTCTCACATTTAACCCCTTCAGGACTCTGCCTCTTTTGGCCTTTAGGGCGCGGCCCAGTGTCACTATAAGTGCTTGTAGCTCTGGACGCTGTGACACATCCGGGGGAGTTAGAGATTGTTTTCTCGTGACACGTTGTACTTCAAGTTAGTTTATTTGGATGAAATCTTTTGTGTTTAGTTAGGGTTTGTAATTTAAAAAACTAAATTTGGCAAAAATTTGGAAGAATTCTTTATTTTCCGCGTTGTAAATTCACTCGTTTTGCTGCAGATGTGACAGCCCCCGGATAACTTCATCACTTACATTTCCCAGATCTCTGCTTTATGGTGGAAGGTTTTCTAAGATTCCACAGATTTTACCAGAATGTTATGAGGCCCAGAATTTGGGGCCATTTTTCACATTTTTGGGAAAATCACCAAAACTCGTATTTAGATGGAGCTGCTGTGAGAGGCCGAAGTAATAGCGAGAGCCGTACAGGACCCCATTATGGAAACTCCACCCCTCAACGTATGAAAAAGCGCAGACTTTAGGTGTCTTATAGGGGTGAAAACAAAATGGAGGTGTGGTCTACAAATTGTAACATTTTTGGACAATAATTTCATTTTGGGTGGAAAATTAAACATTTGTAATGGATTAAATGAAAAAAGGCTCCACAGATGGTGATCCCCAATCTCTCCCGAGTGCAGACCCCCCCATATGTGGTGGTGCCTGCTGTACGGGGGGCGCACGGCCGGGCATAGAATGGGAGGAGCATATAACAGGGGGAGGAGCATAGAATGGGAGGAGCATATAACAGGGGGAGGAGCATAGAATGGGAGGAGCATATAACAGGGGGAGGAGCATAGGAGGGAGGAGCATATAACAGGGGGAGGAGCATATAACAGGGGGAGGAGCATAGAAGGAAGGAGGCGCATATAACAGGGGGAGGAGCATAGAAGGAAGGAGGCGCATATAACAGGGGGAGGAGCATAGAAGGAAGGAGGCGCATATAACAGGGGGAGGAGCATAGAAGGAAGGAGGCGCATATAACAGGGGGAGGAGCATAGAAGGAAGGAGGCGCATATAACGGGGGAGGAGCATAGAAGGAAGGAGGCGCATATAACAGGGGGAGGAGCATAGAAGGAAGGAGGCGCATATAACAGGGGGAGGAGCATAGAAGGAAGGAGGCGCATATAACAGGGGGAGGAGCATAGAAGGAAGGAGGCGCATATAACAGGGGGAGGAGCATAGAAGGAAGGAGGCGCATATAACAGGGGGAGGAGCATAGAAGGAAGGAGGCGCATATAACAGGGGGAGGAGCATAGAAGGAAGGAGGCGCATATAACAGGGGGAGGAGCGTGGAAGGAAGGAGGCGCATATAACAGGGGGAGGAGCATAGAAGGAAGGAGGCGCATATAACAGGGGGAGGAGCATAGAAGGAAGGAGGCGCATATAACAGGGGGAGGAGCGTGGAAGGAGGGAGGCGCATATAACAGGGGGAGGAGCGTGGAAGGAGGGAGGCGCATATAACAGGGGGAGGAGCGTGGAAGGAGGCAGGCGCATATAACAGGGGGAGGAGCATGGAAGGAAGGAGGCGCATATAACAGGGGGAGGAGCATCGAAGGAACGAGGTGCATATAGAAGGGGGAGGAGCCTAGGAAGGAGGCGCATATAACAGGGGGAGGAGCATGGAAGGAAGGAGGCGCATATAACAGGGGGAGGAGCATGGAAGGAAGGAGGCGCATATAACAGGGGGAGGAGCCTATAGCAGGGGGAGGAGCCTAGGAAGGAGGCGCCCTCCAGAGCAGATTTGCGATGTCACATTGTGCAGGCTTATTTCTTTTGCCACATGAGATGCACTTTTCTGGTACATAATTTTGGGGCATCTATAGCTAATTGGTGAGATTTTATTAACTCTTTGTTGGTGGAGGAAATGAAAATCATCAATTTTTAGGAACATTTTTTTGTTGTTTTTGGCCGTTTACCGTAAGAATATTATATTTTTTTTATTCTATGGGTCGCCACGATTACGAAAAGACCTCATTTATTTAGTTTTTTTTTTATTTTTTCCCATTTTTACTGAATAAAAAGTAATTTGGCAAAAATGTTGTTAATTTCCGCTTCGTCCCCCATGACGGCCCAACCTGGAGGAGGATGCCCCTTGACCTCTGCAGGGACAGGAAGAAGAGAGGTTAAATGCTCCCCCCTTGCATCCTCCCGCCAGTGTTCTTCCTGTCCCTGCCGAGGCAGGACAAGAGAGGTGCCCTCTCTCCTCCAGGGGGGGGGGGACGAAGTAAACTTACGGGTAGTCCTGGCTGGCTAAATCCCGGCGGGCTGGGGCGTTCGGTCGACCTTGTGTCCTCCCTTTCGCCGCCCTTCCAGTCCGTTCGTCCTGGCCGCCGCTCCGCGATCCGTGTGTGAGCGCGCGGCGGCCGAAAAAACTACATTTCCCGGCGTCCCCCGAGGTCCGATGACGACTTCCGGTCGCGACCGGAAGTGGCGGCTCACAGGACCGCAATGCATCCCTGGGAACGGGAGCGCGGCGCAGACGAATTCTACAGGGGGATGGGCTCCCCATTAAGGTATTTAATGTCACCTGGAGCAGGTAGTCACGCTGATCTCAGGTCTAAGATCTGTGCGTGACGCTGCGGTGCTGGTTTCCTGTGCTGTGTATTTCTGAAATTTTCCTGTGCGCTTCCACGGCTCTTATGATGGCTGACGAGGCAGACCCTACCCTCCTGCATCTCCGGTTTCTGTAAGTGGGATTCTTGTGCAGGTTTGGGTTTTTTACTGTGTGTAAAATAGTGGGTCATTTATTATCCTCCGCTTGCCCTTTCAGGAGAAAGACCATGGGTCTAAAGTGAAAGGCAAGGAGGATAAAGGGGATAAGACGAGCAGGTCTGAAAAACCTGAGAAAAGCCGGCTTAGAAAGTGTAACATGTGTGCCCACTCTATGTCCGACTCATACAAAAAGCCGATTTGCAAGTCTTGCATCGACAATTTTATGAGAGAGGAAAAGACATCATTCTTAGATGAATTAAAGGGGTTTATCGAGGAGAAAATAAGCTCTTCAGTGGCCGCTGCTACGTCCAGGCCTCCCCCGAGTAAGAAACCTAGAGTGGAGCCGGATTCTTCTATATCTGAGGGGGGGATGATTCTGAAGCTCCCTCTTGCTCATACGTAGAAGATGATGATCCTACGGATTCACAAAAAACAGAAGATTCACGTCATCTGTTTCAGTTTGAGGAACTCGATGGTCTCTTAAAAGCAATTAGACAGACCTTGGAAATCGAGGAGATTCTTCCCCCTAGATCTAAAGAGGAGGAACTATTTGGGGGACTGAAGGCAAAACGCCAGAGGGTGTTTCCCCTGAATGACACGTTAAAGGAGCTGGTTTCTGAGGAGTGGCAAGAGCCAGAAAAAAGGGTTATCGTGTCCAAAAACTTTAAAAAGAGACTTGTTTTCGAGCCCGAGGAGTCTAAAGTATGGGACACTTGTCCAAAGATGGATGTGCAAGTTACCAAAATAGTAAAGAAGACTGACCTTCCTTTTGAGGACGCGGCCCAATTAAAGGACCCTATGGACAGGAAGTCTGACTCCCTGTTGAGAAAGGCCTGGGAGACCTCCATGCTCAGTCTGAAAACTAACTTAGCTTCCACCTCAGTCGCAAGGAACTTGCTGTACTGGCTGAATGAGTTGGAATCCCACATCAAGGAGGGGACTCCGAGATCAACTATCTTGGAGAACTTTCCTTTGCTGAAATCTGCAACAGCCTTCCTCGCAGATTCTGCCGCCGAGGGAATTCGCTTCGCTTCAAAGGAGGGAGCACTTACTAACTCTACCCGACGGGCGCTGTGGCTAAAACAGTGGAACGGGGACATCAGATCCAAGGCAAAGCTGTGCAGTCTTCCCTTCTCAGGGGAGTTTGTGTTTGGCCCAGAGTTGGATGCTATACTTGAGAGAGCATCAGATAAGGAAAAGGGCTTCCCTGAGAGATCGTTACCTAAGAAGCAGCCCTTTCGGGACTTCAAAAAGGATTCCTACAAGGATAAAGGGAAAAGGGGACGCTGGAGCTACCCGAAAGGAGGTAAAGGGAGAGGGTTTCTGTTCTCCACCCCAACAGACCCTAATAGAAACAAAAAACAATGATGCCATAGTAGGGGGAAGGTTGCTAAGATTCAGAGGAGAATGGACAAAGGTCACTTCAAATCCCTGGGTCTTAGATATATTACTGCATGGTTACAACATCGAATTCCTCAGACTTCCCCCTACGAAATATATGCCACCTTCACCTTCCATGTCACTTACATCCCACAGCTTAATATGGCAAGAAGTAGCTTCTCTTTTGTCTTCTGGAGTGATTATACCTGTTCCACAGGATCAAGAGAAATCCGGTTTTTACTCTTCTCTTTTTTGGTAAAGAAACCGAATGGCACAAACCGACTAATCATCAACCTGAGAGGTCTCAACGAGTTCATCATCTACCGGAAATTCAGGATGGAGTCGGTAAGATCAGCCACACACATTATTCACCAAGATGCATTAATGTGCACTATAGACTTAAAGGATGCATATTATCACATCCCTATACACCATTTCTCACAAAGGTTTTTAAGGTTTTCTGTCTTGTCTCCAGAGGGTGCTACACTACACTTTCAATTCTGTACACTCCCCTTCGGAATATCTTCTGCACCAAGGACCTTTACAAAGGTGATGGCAGAGGTGGTGGCGTCTCTCAGACTACAGGACGTACTGATCGTCCCGTACCTAGACGACCTGCTTATTGTTGGCCAAGACAGGGGGAGCTTACTCTTCTCCAGAGATCTCACCCTAGAAACCTTAAAAAGACTGGGATGGATAGTAAACTACCAGAAGTCAGAACTTTCCCCAGCTACTGTGAGGAAATTCCTGGGTGTAAACCTGAACTCAGTTTACCAAATGTCGTTCCTTCCACAGGACAAGGGAGACCACATCAAGGATCTGATAACAAGGTTCAGGAGAAAGTCAGTGATCTCTATCAGAGAAGCTATGAAGATTCTGGGCTCCCTAACAGCCTGCATCTCCTCGGTAGCCTGGTGTCAGGCCCATTCCAGAATACTCCAGGGATGGATCTTAAGATCCTGGAACAGAAAACAGGAGGATCTGGACAGGAAAATCCCAATCCCACCTGCCGTCAAGGAGGACCTGCTATGGTGGTTGGAAGACGGAAATCTGAGGAAAGGGATCTTCTGGTCAAACAGCCCTTACATCCCAATCCAGACAGACGCGAGCCAGAGGGGCTGGGGGGCAGTGATGCCTCAGCAATTTTCCCAGGGTACCTGGACAGAGGAGGTTACAAGAAGATCCTCAAATTTCCGAGAGTTGCAAGCAGTATGGGAAGCACTCAGCGCGAATACTCCTCTTCTTGCCCACCAACACCTCCTAATTCTATCAGACAATACAACTACGGTCTCCTACATAAAAAGACAAGGAGGAACCAGGTCTCCTCTCCTGAGTACCCTAGCTCGGAAAATATTTTCGTGGGCAGAACAACACACTCTGTCAATTTCTGCCACTCATCTAAAGGGCACGGAGAATTCAAGGGCAGACTTTCTAAGCAGAAGAAAGATCCTACCAAACGAGTGGAGCCTCAAGGAGGAGATCTTCCAGGGGCTAACATCTTTGTGGGGCTATCCTCTAGTGGACTTGTTCGCAACAAGGGAGAATACCAAATGCCTGCATTATTTTTCTCTGGAAAAAGGGGAGAACAGGGAACGGCTGGACGCCTTCTCTCACTCCTGGGACATTCCACTAGTCTACGCCTTCCCCCCAATTCCCCTGATCGCCAGGGTCCTGAGGAAAATATTTCAGGAAAATACCAGAGCCATCTTCATCTGCCCGAACTGGCCGAAGAAAAGCTGGTACCCACTCTTGAAGAAGATGTCACCAGAGAATCCAGTCATTCTTCCGCCATCAGAGGACCTTCTACATCAGGGTCCAATCCATCATCCAAACCCAGGGAAATTACAGCTGTCTGCCTGGATCCTGAATCCAGCTTCTTAAGCTCTCAGGGACTCTCATCTGAAGTCATCAAGACCCTGAAGGCAAGTAGAAAACCAGTCACCTTTGCCATCTATCATAAGATATGGAAGAGGTTCTGTTCCTTCTGTAAGGACAGTCCACCTTCCCAAGCTAACCTTAATATTTTGCAGGTGCTTGAATTTCTTCAGAAGGGTTTGGAGTTGGGTTTGTCTACCAGCACCCTGAAGGTCCAGGTGTCGGCGCTTAGTGTCTTCTTCGACCAGCCTCTCATCGAGCACAGGTGGGTCAAGAGATTTATTAAAGCTGCCTCTAGGTTAAAGCCTCAGACTGTCAAAAAATCATCAGCATGGGACTTAACTCTAGTTTTGAATGCCTTAATGAAGGAACCATTTGAACCTATTGATTCCTCCAGTGTTAAAAACCTGACACTTAAGACAGTTTTCCTGATAGCCATCACTTCTGCTAGAAGGTTAGGTGAACTTCAGGCTATATCAATTAGGGAACCCTACATGAAAATTCTAGATGATAGAATTGTTTTGATGTTGGATCCAAATTTTGTTCCCAAGGTGGTTTCCGATTTTCATAGGAATCAGGAGATTATCCTGCCCTCCTTCTGTGAGAACCCTTCTTCAGCAAGAGAACGCGAATGGAGTTCTTTGGATGTAAGACGTTCTGTCCTAAAATACCTACAGATTACAGAAGCCTGGCGTATTGACTCTAACCTTTTCATCCAATTTCAGGGGAAAAATAAGGGGAGGAAGGCGTCGAAGGCGACTATTGCAAGATGGCTGAGACTGGCAATTGCCTCATGTTACGACCTACAGAAAAGCCCGATACCAGCAGGAATCCGAGCTCACTCGACCAGGGCTATGTCCACATCTTGGGCGGAAAGAAGAGGAGCGTCACTAGATCAGATTTGCAGAGCTGCAACGTGGTCTTCATCCACTACATTCTCCAAACATTATAGGCTGGACTTGCACTTGTCAAAAGACCTATCATTTGGACGCAAGGTGTTACAGGCTGTAATCCCTCCCTAAAAAAGCTTACTAATTTTGTAAGTCTCCAGGTTGGGCCGTCATGGGGGACGAAGCGGAAATTGTGAATTAGATTACTCACCGGTAATTCTATTTCCGTTAGTCCACCATGACGGCCTATATATTTTCCCTCCCAGATGGATTTATTCCTTTCTTTGTGTTGTTATTTCCAGATAATTTTCCTTTGTATGTGGAGCAAACATACTAAATAAATCTGGTTGTATCTTCCTCAGCATGGTTATTTTGTAATCACTGGCGGGAGGATGCAAGGGGGGGAGCATTTAACCTCTCTTCTTCCTGTCCCTGCAGAGGTCAAGGGGCATCCTCCTCCAGGTTGGGCCGTCATGGTGGACTAACGGAAATAGAATTACCGGTGAGTAATCTAATTCACAATTTTGGCAGCAGCGACTTTCATATGCAGAACTTTTTTATTTTTCGCCTCACAAATCTGGTTATGGGCTTATTTTTTGTGAGAAGGGTTGTTCTTTTTAGTGGTCTTGTTTTACAGTGCGTAACTTTTTTTAAAATCACTTTTTAGAACATATTGTTTATAGGGTATTAATAGAAAATTATCTTTTTTTTGGGGGGGGGGGGTTACGGGGTTCACTTTGCGGTTCTGATAATGATTGTTTTTTATGCAGATTGTTACGGACGCAGGGAGACCAAATATGCACGGTTTTTGTGTTTTTTATACTTAAGTGTTTATGGGAAAGTGCCATTTTAGGGGCTTATATTTTTATGTATTATTTATTATGTGTAGTGTTCAGTGTTTTTTCCCTTTTTTTTTACTTGTACATACTTGAACTTAAACCAGCGATGCTCTGATCGTTCGTGAGCCGGTGCCATAAGCAGGACGTTACAGCACGTCCCTGTGTGCTTAGCATGTAGCCCCGGGGACGTACTATAACCTCCTGGTGCGCCTAGGGGTTATACCCCCCAGTGATGTAACACATTTTAACCCCTTACTTTACAATGTTACTCAGTGTTATTGCTGTTTTAGCTCCTATCACTCCCTAGGCTGCTCAGTGTAAAATCCCTGGGTGTGGGCGGGGCCTCTCTTACAGACACATTATAATCCATCTAGTTCTGTGGGGTGACAATGTGAGTACATTATCCAGGTACAGGTGTATATACACTCTCATCTGGTGTCTGACATTGTACTAACACACTGACACATAGAAATAGATGAGACCGATCACAGATGCATGAGATTATACAAAGGCTGACAGACTTTTACATTGTAGCAGAGCTCACATCTCACATATATTGCATGCCTCCCCCTTCCCCCGGATCACTTATCTTCTTGTAGTTTGTAGCCTCTCTCTGCTCACATTGTCCGGGCAGGAAGTGATCAGTGAGTCTCTGAGCTCCGTGCAGGGGGCGGAGCTGGACTGCAGGGGGCGGGGCTACAGGATCAGATCAGAGACAGAAATCTCATCTGCAGGATCTCACACAGGAATCCAAGATGACTTTCCCGATCCTAAGTCAGAAGTTCCAGGGCGGCGTCCGGCGGGGGCGGTGTTACAGGGTTGTAGTTGTAGAATGTGATACTTTCTCCTGATACATAGAAGGTTCTTGTCTCCGTGGGAGGAAACCCCCCATAATTGTGTCCTCTCCGCTCCCCTCAGGTCACCACAAGGACGAGCAGTAAACCCAAGAAGGTGACGTTCAGCCTGAACAAGAACATGACAGCAGGTGAGCAGCCGTAGCATCCATGCCTAGGAGGGGACGCTGGGAGTTGTAGTCTATTACTCTAGTCCCAGGTTTCTGTCCTCTGAGATGAGCCCCCCCAGCGTGCCCTGATCACAGCTGGTACTACTACTACCACCTCCAGCGTGCCCTGATCACAGCTGGTACTACTACTACTACTACCCCCAGCATGCCCTGATCACATCTTGTACTACTACTACCCCCAGCGTGCCCTGATCACAGCTGGTACTACTACTACTACTACCCCCAGCATGCCCTGATCACAGCTTGTACTACTACTAACCCCAGCGTGCCCTGATCACAGCTTGTACTACTACTACCCCCAGCGTGCCCTGATCACAGCTGGTACTACTACTACCTCCAGCATGCCCTGATCACAGCTGGTACTACTACTACCCCCAGCATGCCCTGGTCACAGCTGGTACTACTACTACCTCCAGCATGCCCTGGTCACAGCTGGTACTACTACTACCTCCAGCGTGCCCTGATCACAGCTGGTACTACTACTACCTCCAGCGTGCCCTGATCACAGCTTGTACTACTACTACCTCCAGCATGCCCTGGTCACAGCTTGTACTACTACCACCCCCAGCGTGCCCTGATCACAGCTTGCACCACTACTACTACCCCCAGCGTGCTCTGGTCACAGCTTGCACCACTACTACTACCCCCAGCGTGCTCTGGTCACAGCTTGCACCACTACTACTACCCCCAGCGTGCTCTGGTCACAGCTTGCACCACTACTACTACCCCCAGCGTGCTCTGGTCACAGCTTGCACCACTACTACTACCCCCAGCGTGCTCTGGTCACAGCTTGCACCACTACTACTACCCCCAGCGTGCTCTGGTCACAGCTTGCACCACTACTACTACCCCCAGCGTGCTCTGGTCACAGCTTGCACCACTACTACTACCCCCAGCGTGCTCTGGTCACAGCTTGCACCACTACTACTACCCCCAGCGTGCTCTGGTCACAGCTTGCACCACTACTACTACCCCCAGCGTGCTCTGGTCACAGCTTGCACCACTACTACTACCCCCAGCGTGCTCTGGTCACAGCTTGCACCACTACTACTACCCCCAGCGTGCTCTGGTCACAGCTTGCACCACTACTACTACCCCCAGCGTGCTCTGGTCACAGCTTGCACCACTACTACTACCCCCAGCGTGCTCTGGTCACAGCTTGCACCACTACTACTACCCCCAGCGTGCTCTGGTCACAGCTTGCACCACTACTACTACCCCCAGCGTGCTCTGGTCACAGCTTGCACCACTACTACTACCCCCAGCGTGCTCTGGTCACAGCTTGCACCACTACTACTACCCCCAGCGTGCTCTGGTCACAGCTTGCACCACTACTACTACCCCCAGCGTGCTCTGGTCACAGCTTGCACCACTACTACTACCCCCAGCGTGCTCTGGTCACAGCTTGCACCACTACTACTACCCCCAGCGTGCCCTGGTCACAGCTTGCACCACTACTACTACCCCCAGCGTGCCCTGGTCACAGCTTGCACCACTACTACTACCCCCAGCGTGCCCTGGTCACAGCTTGCACCACTACTACTACCCCCAGCGTGCCCGGGTCACAGCTTGCACCACTACTACTACCCCCAGCGTGCCCTGGTCACAGCTTGTACTACTACTACTACTACTACTACCCCCAGCGTGCCCTGGTCACAGCTTGCACCACTACTACTACTACTACCCCCAGCGTGCCCTGGTCACAGCTTGCACCACTACTACTACTACTACCCCCAGCGTGCCCTGGTCACAGCTTGCACCACTACTACTACTACTACTACCCCCAGCGTGCCCTGGTCACAGCTTGCACCACTACTACTACTACTACCCCCAGCGTGCCCTGGTCACAGCTTGCACCACTACTACTACTACTACCCCCAGCGTGCCCTGGTCACAGCTTGCACCACTACTACTACTACTACCCCCAGCGTGCCCTGGTCACAGCTTGCACCACTACTACTACTACCCCCAGCGTGCCCTGGTCACAGCTTGCACCACTACTACTACTACCCCCAGCGTGCTCTGACCCTTGAACTATTCTCCTCCTTTGTCTTGCAGAGTTCCGGCGCACGGATCGCAGCCTCCTGGTCAGTCCTTCCGGATCTTCCCGCGTTCCATTCAATCCCTCCCAGCGGCCCCCGCACAGTGTTCTGAAGACCCCCACTCCGCCCCGCAACGGGACCCCCCGGGCCAGAGCAGCCGACTTCTTCTGAGTCTGGAGCCCACAATGAACTTGTTTATAGCCGCCCATGTCTCCCCAAATAAATATTTTTACTGTACAAGGAGCGGCCACTGAGTCACTGCCCCCCGAAGATCTGGGGGACCCCCACAAGCAGAGGTCACCTATATAACTCAATGGCACTGTCCTCACACTGCTGTGCTCTGTGCTCTCTGCAGTCAGTATTATGTATTGCCCCTGGAGAGATGTGTAATCAGACCTCACACTGCTGTGCTCTGTGCTCTCTGCAGCCAGTGTTATGTATTGTCCCTGGAGAGATGTGTAATCAGACCTCACACTGCTGTGCTCTGTGCTCTCTGCAGTCAGTGTTATGTATTGTCCCTGGAGAGATGTGTAATCAGACCTCACACTGCTGTGCTCTGTGCTCTCTGAAGCCAGTGCTATGTATTGTCCCTGGAGAGATGTGTAATCAGACCTCACACTGCTGTGCTCTGTGCTCTCTGCAGCCAGTGTTATGTATTGTCCCTGGAGAGATGTGTAATCAGACCTCACACTGCTGTGCTCTGTGCTCTCTGCAGCCAGTGTTATGTATTGTCCCTGGAGAGATGTGTAATCATTCCTCACACTGCTGTGCTCTGTGCTCTCTGCAGCCAGTGTTATGTATTATACCTGGAGAGATGTGTAATCAGACCTCACACTGCTGTGCTCTGTGCTCTCTGCAGCCAGTGTTATGTATTGTCCCTGGAGAGATGTGTAATCAGACCTCACACTGCTGTGCTCTGTGCTCTCTGCAGCCAGTGTTATGTAATGTCCCTGGAGAGATGTGTAATCAGACCTCACACTGCTGTGCTCTGTGCTCTGTGCAGCCAGTGTTATGTATTGTCCCTGGAGAGATGTGTAATCAGACCTCACACTGCTGTGCTCTGTGCTCTCTGCAGCCAGTGATATGTATTGTCCCTGGAGAGATGTGTAATCAGACCTCACACTGCTGTGCTCTGTGCTCTCTGCAGCCAGTGTTATGTATTGTCCCTGGAGAGATGTGTAGTCAGACCTCACACTGCTGTGCTCTGTGCTCTCTGCAGCCAGTGTTATGTATTGTCCCTGGAGAGATGTGTAATCAGACCTCACACTGCTGTGCTCTGTGCTCTCTGCAGCCAGTGTTATGTATTGTCCCTGGAGAGATGTGTAATCAGACCTCACACTGCTGTGCTCTGTGCTCTCTGCAGCCAGTGTTATGTATTGTCCCTGGAGAGATGTGTAATCAGACCTCACACTGCTGTGCTCTCTGCAGCCAGTGCTGTGTATTGTCCCTGGAGAGATGTGTAATCAGACCTCACACTGCTGTGCTCTGTGCTCTCTGCAGCCAGTGTTATGTATTGTCCCTGGAGAGATGTGTAATCAGACCTCACACTGCTGTGCTCTGTGCTCTCTGCAGCCAGTGTTATGTATTGTCCCTGGAGAGATGTGTAATCATCCCTCACACTGCTGTGCTCTGTGCTCTCTGCAGCCAGTGTTATGTATTGTCCCTGGAGAGATGTGTAATCAGACCTCACACTGCTGTGCTCTGTGCTCTCTGCAGCCAGTGTTATGTAGTGTCCCTGGAGAGATGTGTAATCATCCTTCACACTGCTGTGCTCTGTGCTCCCTGCAGCCAGTGTTATGTATTGTCCCTGGAGAGAGATGTAGTCTGATTGTATCTGTTAGTAGCAGCAGGACTGTGACCAGGGATTTGTCTTCGGGGGCAGTTATTGGACTTTGCTCCTTGATCTCCGTCTTAAACTGCTGCACAACCTCTTTCCTACGTCCTGCTGCTGCTATCAAAATACACAAAGGACTCTCAATACCCAACATGTACTGCAAAGAGCACAGCAGTGTGAGAACTCAGAGGTAAGGTTATAATATATACCACTGGCCGTACAGAGCCCGGCAGGGAGAGGAGAGGGCCCGGCACTGGCCGCACGATCTCCGTGAAGGGAGAGGAGAGGGCCCGGCACTGGCCGCACAGCCCGGCGGGGAGAGGAGAGGGCCCGGCACTGGCCGCACGATCTCCGTGAAGGGAGAGGAGAGGGCCCGGCACTGGCCGCACAGCCCGGCGGGGAGAGGAGAGGGCCCGGCACTGGCCGCACAGAGCCCGGCAGGGAGAGGAGAGGGCCCGGCACTGGCCGCACAGAGCCCGGCAGGGAGAGGAGAGGGCCCGGCACTGGCCGCACAGAGCCCGGCAGGGAGAGGAGAGGAGAGGGCCCGGCACTGGCCGCACAGAGCCCGGCAGGGAGAGGAGAGGAGAGAGCCCGGCACTGGCCGCACAGAGCCCGGCAGGAAGAGGAGAGGAGAGGGCCCGGCACTGGCCGCACAGAGCCCGGCGGGGAGAGGAGAGGGCCCGGCACTGGCCGCACAGAGCCCAGCGGGGAGAGGAGAGGGCCCGGCACTGGCCGCACAGAGCCCAGCAGGGAGAGGAGAGGGCCCGGCACTGGCCGCACGATCTCCGTGAAGGGAGAGGAGAGGGCCCGGCACTGGCCGCACGATCTCCGTGAAGGCAGAGGAGAGGGCCCGGCACTGGCCGCACAGAGCCCGGCAGGGAGAGGAGAGGGCCCGGCACTGGCCGCACAGAGCCCATCAGGGAGAGGAGAGGGCCCGGCACTGGCCGCACGATCTCCGTGATGGGAGAGGAGAGGGCCCGGCACTGGCCGCGCAGAGCCCAGCAGGGAGAGGAGAGGGCCCGGCACTGGCCGCACGATCTCCGTGAAGGGAGAGGAGAGGGCCCGGCACTGGCCGCACAGAGCCCAGCAGGGAGAGGAGAGGACCCGGCACTGGCCGCACAGAGCCCGGCAGGGAGAGGAGAGGGCCCGGCACTGGCCGCACAGAGCCCAGCAGGGAGAGGAGAGGACCCGGCACTGGCCGCACAGAGCCCAGCAGGGAGAGGAGAGGACCCGGCACTGGCCGCACAGAGCCCGGCAGGGAGAGGAGAGGGCCCGGCACTGGCCGTACGATCTCCGTGAAGGGAGAGGAGAGGGCCCGGCACTGGCCGCACAGAGCCCAGCAGGGAGAGGAGAGGGCCCGGCACTGGCCGCACAGAGCCCAGCAGGGAGAGGAGAGGGCCCGGCACTGGCCGCACGATCTCCGTGAAGGGAGAGGAGAGGGCCCGGCACTGGCCGCACGATCTCCGTGAATGGAGAGGAGAGGGCCCGGCACTGGCCGCACGATCTCCGTGAAGGGAGAGGAGAGGGCCCGGCACTGGCCGCACAGAGCCCAGTAGGGAGAGGAGAGGGCCCGGCACTGGCCGCACAGAGCCCGGCAGGGAGAGGAGAGGACCCGGCACTGGCCGCACAGAGCCCGGCAGGGAGAGGAGAGGGCCCGGCACTGGCCGCACAGAGCCCAGCAGGGAGAGGAGAGGGCCCGGCACTGGCCGCACAGAGCCCAGCGGGGAGAGGAGAGGGCCCGGCACTGGCCGCACAGAGCCCAGCGGGGAGAGGAGAGGGCCCGGCACTGGCCACACAGAGCCCAGCAGGGAGAGGAGAGGGCCCGGCACTGGCCGCACGATCTCCGTGAAGGGAGAGGAGAGGGCCCGGTGCTCTGTGCTCCCTGCAGCCAGTGTTATGTATTGTCCCTGGAGAGAGATGTAGTCTGATTGTATCTGTTAGTAGCAGCAGGACTGTGACCAGGGATTTGTCTTCGGGGGCAGTTATTGGACTTTGCTCCTTGATCTCCATCTTAAACTGCTGCACAACCTCTTTCCTACGTCCTGCTGCTGCTATCAAAATACACAAAGGACTCTCAATACCCAACATGTACTGCAAAGAGCACAGCAGTGTGAGAACTCAGAGGTAAGGTTATAATATATACCACTGGCCGTACAGAGCCCGGCAGGGAGAGGAGAGGGCCCGGCACTGGCCGCACGATCTCCGTGAAGGGAGAGGAGAGGGCCCGGCACTGGCCGCACAGCCCGGCGGGGAGAGGAGAGGGCCCGGCACTGGCCGCACAGAGCCCAGCGGGGAGAGGAGAGGGCCCGGCACTGGCCGCGCGGAGCCCGGCAGGGAGAGGAGAGGGCCCGGCACTGGCCGCGCGGAGCCCGGCAGGGAGAGGAGAGGGCCCGGCACTGGCCGCACAGAGCCCAGCAGGGAGAGGAGAGGGCCCGGCGCTGGCCGCACAGAGCCCAGCGGGGAGAGGAGAGGGCCCGGCACTGGCCGCACGATCTCCGTGAAGGGAGAGGAGAGGGCCCGGCACTGGCCGTACAGCCCGGCGGGGAGAGGAGAGGGCCCGGCACTGGCCGCACAGAGCCCAGCGGGGAGAGGAGAGGGCCCGGCACTGGCCGCGCGGAGCCCGGCAGGGAGAGGAGAGGGCCCGGCACTGGCCGCGCGGAGCCCGGCAGGGAGAGGAGAGGGCCCGGCACTGGCCGCACAGAGCCCAGCAGGGAGAGGAGAGGGCCCGGCGCTGGCCGCACAGAGCCCAGCGGGGAGAGGAGAGGGCCCGGCGCTGGCCGCACAGAGCCCAGCGGGGAGAGGAGAGGGCCCGGCACTGGCCGCACGATCTCCGTGAAGGGAGAGGAGAGGGCCCGGCACTGGCCGCACAGAGCCCAGCGGGGAGAAGAGAGGGCCCGGCACTGGCCGCACAGAGCCCAGCGGGGAGAAGAGAGGGCCCGGCACTGGCCGCACAGAGCCCGCCAGGGAGAGGAGAGGACCCGGCACTGGCCGCACAGAGCCCGCCAGGGAGAGGAGAGGACCCGGCACTGGCCGCACGATCTCCGTGAAGGGAGAATAATGCAGGAAGTGCAGATGAATGGATCAATCATTACAAAAACACAAATTTTGGCCTGAAATTCTGGTGACCCTTGACCTCTGTGAATTTGTTTTCCGTGAAATTATACAATGGATTCCCTAACAAGAGATTATAGAAAACATCACCTAACCCTCCCTAATAGTGTCCGGCACCCAAACCTGGAGGCGCCTTATATCTGCCTCCTACATGGATTGACTATATTATACCATAGCCCCCACATCATCACACCAGCAGGGGGCAGTGTGTCCTCCTATCACTGCTAGGGGTGACTGTCCTATACCATGGTCCCACATCATCACACCAGCAGGGGGCAGTGTGTCCTCCTATCACTGCTAGGGGTGACTGTCCTATACCATGGCTCCCACATCATCACACCAGCAGGGGGCAGTGTCCTCCTATCACTGCTAGGGGTGACTGTCCTATACCATGGCCCCCACATCATCACACCAGCAGGGGGCAGTGTCCTCCTATCACTGCTAGGGGTGACTGTCCTATACCATGGCCCCCACATCATCACACCAGCAGGGGGTAGTGTGTCCTCCTATCATTACTAGGGGTGACTGTCCTATACCATGGCCCCACATCATCACACCAGCAGGGGGCAGTGTGTCCTCCTATCACTGCTAGGGGTGACTGTGCTATACCATGGCCCCACATCATCACACCAGCAGGGGGCAGTGTCCTCCTATCACTACTAGGGGTGACTGTGCTATACCATGGCCCCACATCACACCAGCAGGGGGCAGTGTGTCCTCCTATCACTACTAGGGGTGACTGTCCTTTACCATGGCCCCACATCATCACACCAGCAGGGGGCAGTGTGTCCTCCTATCACTGCTAGGGGTGACTGTCCTATACCATGGCTCCCACATCATCACACCAGCAGGGGGCAGTGTCCTCCTATCACTGCTAGGGGTGACTGTCCTATACCATGGCTCCCACATCATCACACCAGCAGGGGGCAGTGTCCTCCTATCACTGCTAGGGGTGACTGTTCTATACCATGGCCCCCACATCATCACACCAGCAGGGGGCAGTGTCCTCCTATCACTCCTAGGGGTGACTGTCCTATACCATGGCCCCCACATCATCACACCAGCAGGGGGCAGTGTGTCCTCCTATCATTACTAGGGGTGACTCTCCTATACCATGGCCCCCCACATCATCACACCAGCAGGGGGCAGTGTCGTCCTATCACTGCTAGGGGTGACTGTCCTATACCATGGCCCCCACATCATCACACCAGCAGGGGGCAGTGTCCTCCTATCACTGCTAGGGGTGACTGTCCTATGCCATGGCCCCCACATCATCACACCAGCAGGAGGAAGTGTCCTCCTATCACTGCTAGGGGTGACTGTTCTATACCATGGCCCCCACATCATTACACCAGCAGGGGGGCAGTGTCCTCCTATCACTGCTAGGGGTGACTGTCCTATACCATGACCCCACATCATCACACCAGCAGGGGGCAGTGTCCTCCTATCACTGCTAGGGGTGACTGTCCTATACCATGACCCCACATCATCACACCAGCAGGGGGCAGTGTCCTCCTATCACTACTAGGGGTGACTGTCCTATAGCATGGCCCCCACATCATCACATCAGCAGGGGGCAGTGTCCTCCTATCACTACTAGGGGTGACTGTCCTATACCATGGGCCCCACATCATCACACCAGCAGGGGGCAGTGTCCTCCTATCACTGCTAGGGGTGACTGTCCTATACCATGGCCCTCCACATCATCACACCAGCAGGGGGGCAGTTTGTCCTCCTATCACTGCTAGGGGTGACTGTCCTATACCATGGCCCCCCACATCATCACACCAGCAGGGGGGCAGTGTGTCCTCCTATCACTACTAGGGGTGACTGTTCTATACCATGGCACCCACATCATTACACCAGCAGGGGGCAGTGTCCTCCTATCACTGCTAGGGGTGACTGTCCTATACCATGACCCCACATCATCACACCAGCAGGGGGCACTGTCCTCCTATCACTGCTAGGGGTGTCTGTCCTATACCATGACCCCACATCATCACACCAGCAGGGGGTAGTGTGTCCTCCTATCACTGCTAGGGGTGACTGTCCTATACCATGGCCCCCACATCATCACACCAGCAGGGGGAAGTGTCCTCCTATCACTGCTAGGGGTGACTGTCCTATACCATGGCCCCCACATCATTACACCAGCAGGGGGCAGTGTCCTCGTATCACTGCTAGGGGTGACTGTCCTATACCATGGCACCCACATCATCACACCAGCAGGGGGGAGTGTCCTCCTATCACTGCTAGGGGTGACTGTCCTATACCATGGCCCCCACATCATCACACCAGCAGGGGGCAGTGTCCTCCTATCACTCCTAGGGGTGACTTTCCTATACCATGGCCCCCACATCATCACACCAGCAGGGGGTAGTGTGTCCTCCTATCACTGCTAGGGGTGACTGTCCTATACCATGGCCCCCACATCATCACACCAGCAGGGGGCAGTGTATCCTCCTATCATTACTAGGGGTGACTGTCCTATACCATGGCCCCCACATCATCAGACCAGCAGGGGGAAGTGTCCTCCTATCACTACTAGGGGTGACTGTCCTATACCATGGCCCCCACATCATCACACCAGCAGGGGGCAGTGTCCTCCTATCACTCCTAGGGGTGACTGTCCTATACCATGGCCCCCACATCATCACACCAGCAGGGGGCAGTGTCCTCCTATCACTGCTAGGGGTGACTGTCCTATACCATGGCCCCCCACATCATCACACCAGCAGGGGGCAGTGTGTCCTCCTATCATTACTAGGGGTGACTGTCCTATACCATGGCCCCCCACATCATCACACCGGCAGGGGGCAGTGTCGTCCTATCACTGCTAGGGGTGACTGTTCTATACCATGGCCCCCACATCATTACACCAGCAGGGGGGCAGTGTCCTCCTATCACTGCTAGGGGTGACTGTCCTATACCATGGCCCCCACATCATCACACCAGCAGGGGGCAGTGTCCTCCTATCACTGCTAGGGGTGACTGTCCTATACCATGGCCCCCACATCATCACACCAGCAGGGGGCAGTGTCCTCCTATCACTGCTAGGGGTGACTGTCCTATACCATGGCCCCGACAACATCACACCAGCAGGGGGCAGTGTCCTCCTATCACTGCTAGGGATGACTGTCCTATGCCATGGCCCCCACATCATCACACCAGCAGGAGGAAGTGTCCTCCTATCACTGCTAGGGGTGACTGTTCTATACCATGGCCCCCACATCATTACACCAGCAGGGGGGCAGTGTCCTCCTATCACTGCTAGGGGTGACTGTCCTATACCATGACCCCACATCATCACACCAGCAGGGGGCAGTGTCCTTCTATCACTACTCGGGGTGACTGTCCTATACCATGACCCCACATCCTCACACCAGCAGGGGGCAGTGTCCTCCTATCACTGCTAGGGGTGACTGTCCTATACCATGACCCCACATCATCACACCAGCAGGGGGCAGTGTCCTCCTATCACTGCTAGGGGTGACTGTCCTATACCATGGCCCCCACATCATCACACCAGCAGGGGGCAGTGTCCTCCTATCACTGCTAGGGGTGACTGTCCTATACCATGGCCCCGACAACATCACACCAGCAGGGGGCAGTGTCCTCCTATCACTGCTAGGGATGACTGTCCTATGCCATGGCCCCCACATCATCACACCAGCAGGAGGAAGTGTCCTCCTATCACTGCTAGGGGTGACTGTTCTATACCATGGCCCCCACATCATTACACCAGCAGGGGGGCAGTGTCCTCCTATCACTGCTAGGGGTGACTGTCCTATACCATGACCCCACATCATCACACCAGCAGGGGGCAGTGTCCTTCTATCACTACTCGGGGTGACTGTCCTATACCATGACCCCACATCATCACACCAGCAGGGGGCAGTGTCCTCCTATCACTGCTAGGGGTGACTGTCCTATACCATGACCCCACATCATCACACCAGCAGGGGGCAGTGTCCTCCTATCACTACTAGGGGTGACTGTCCTATGCCATGGCCCCCACATCATCACACCAGCAGGGGGAAGTGTCCTCCTATCACTGCTAGGGGTGACTGTTCTATACCATGGCCCCCACATCATTACACCAGCAGGGGGAAGTGTCCTCCTATCACTGCTAGGGGTGACTGTTCTATACCATGGCACCCACATCATTACACCAGCAGGGGGCAGTGTCCTCCTATCACTGCTAGGGGTGACTGTCCTATACCATGACCCCACATCATCACACCAGCAGGGGGCAGTGTGTCCTCCTATCATTACTAGGGGTGACTGTCCTATACCATGGCTCCCACATCATCACACCAGCAGGGGGCAGTGTCCTCCTATCACTGCTAGGGGTGACTGTTCTATACCATGGCACCCACATCATTACACCAGCAGGGGGCACTGTCCTCCTATCACTGCTAGGGGTGTCTGTCCTATACCATGACCCCACATCATCACACCAGCAGGGGGCAGTGTGTCCTCCTATCACTGCTAGGGGTGACTGTCCTATACCATGGCCCCCACATCATCACACCAGCAGGGGGCAGTGTCCTCGTATCACTGCTAGGGGTGTCTGTCCTATACCATGGCACCCACATCATCACACCAGCAGGGGGGAGTGTCCTCCTATCACTGCTAGGGGTGACTGTCCTATACCATGGCCCCCACATCATCACACCAGCAGGGGGCAGTGTCCTCCTATCACTCCTAGGGGTGACTGTCCTATACCATGGCCCCCACATCATCACACCAGCAGGGGGTAGTGTGTCCTCCTATCACTGCTAGGGGTGACTGTCCTATACCATGGCCCCCACATCATCACACCAGCAGGGGGCAGTGTGTCCTCCTATCATTACTAGGGGTGACTGTCCTATACCATGGCCCCCACATCATCAGACCAGCAGGGGGAAGTGTCCTCCTATCACTGCTAGGGGTGACTGTTCTATACCATGGCCCCTCACATCATCACACCAGCAGGGGGCAGTGTCCTCCTATCACTGCTAGGGGTGACTGTTCTATACCATGGCCCCCACATCATCAGACCAGCAGGGGGAAGTGTCCTCCTATCACTGCTAGGGGTGACTGTCCTATACCATGGCTCCCACATCATCACACCAGCAGGGGGCAGTGTCCTCCTATCACTGCTAGGGGTGACTGTTCTATACCATGGCCCCCACATCATCACACCAGCAGGGGGCAGTGTCCTCCTATCACTCCTAGGGGTGACTGTCCTATACCATGGCCCCCACATCATCACACCAGCAGGGGGCAGTGTGTCCTCCTATCATTACTAGGGGTGACTGTCCTATACCATGGCCCCCACATCATCACACCAGCAGGGGGCAGTGTCGTCCTATCACTGCTAGGGGTGACTGTCCTATACCATGGCCCCCACATCATCACACCAGCAGGGGGCAGTGTGTCCTCCTATCATTACTAGGGGTGACTGTCCTATACCATGGCCCCCACATCATCACACCAGCAGGGGGGCAGTGTGTCCTCCTATCATTACTAGGGGTGACTGTCCTATACCATGGCCCCCCACATCATCACACCAGCAGGGGGCAGTGTCATCCTATCACTGCTAGGGGTGACTGTCCTATACCATGGCCCCCACATCATCACACCAGCAGGGGGCAGTGTCCTCCTATCACTGCTAGGGGTGACTGTTCTATACCATGGCCCCCACATCATCACACCAGCAGGGGGCAGTGTCCTCCTATCACTACTAGGGGTGACTATCCTATACCATGGCCCCCACATCATCACACCAGCAGGGGGCAGTTTGTCCTCCTATCACTACTAGTGGTGACTGTCCTATACCATGGCCCCCACATCATCACACCAGCAGGGGGCAGTGTGTCCTCCTATCACTGCTAGGGGTGACTGTCCTATACCATGGCTCCCACATCATCACACCGGCAGGGGGCAGTGTCCTCCTATCACTGCTAGGGCTGACTGTCCTATACCATGGCCCCCACATCATCACACCAGCAGGGGGCAGTGTCCTCCTATCACTGCTAGGGGTGACTGTCCTATACCATGGCTCCCACATCATCACACCGGCAGGGGGCAGTGTCCTCCTATCACTGCTAGGGCTGACTGTCCTATACCATGGCTCCCACATCATCACGCCAGCAGGGGGCAGTGTGTCCTCCTATTACTGCTAGGGGTGACTGTCCTATACCATGGCCCCCACATCATCACACCAGCAGGGGGCAGTTTGTCCTCCTATCACTACTAGTGGTGACTGTCCTATACCATGGCCCCCCACATCATCACACCAGCAGGATGCAGTGTGTCCTCCTATCACTACTAGGGGTGACTGTCCTATACCATGGACCCCACATCATCACACCAGCAGGGGGCAGTGTCCTCCTATCACTGCTAGGGGTGACTGTTCTATACCATGGCCCCCACATCATCACACCAGCAGGGGGCAGTGTCCTCCTATCACTGCTAGGGCTGACTGTCCTATACCATGGCTCCCACATCATCACACCAGCAGGGGGCAGTGTGTCCTCCTATCACTGCTAGGGCTGACTGTCCTATACCATGGCCCCCACATCATCACACCAGCAGGGGGCAGTGTCCTCCTATCACTGCTAGGGGTGACTGTCCTATACCATGGCTCCCACATCATCACACCAGCAGGGGGCAGTGTCCTCCTATCACTGCTAGGGGTGACTGTCCTATACCATGGCCCCCACATCATCACACCAGCAGGGGGCAGTGTCATCCTATCACTGCTAGGGGTGACTGTCCTATACCATGGCTCCCACATCATCACACCGGCAGGGGGCAGTGTCCTCCTATCACTGCTAGGGATGACTGTCCTATACCATGGCCCCCACATCATCACACCAGCAGGGGGCAGTGTCCTCCTATCACTACTAGGGGTGACTGTCCTATACCATGGCCCCCACATCATCACACCAGCAGGGGGCAGTGTCCTCCTATCACTACTAGTGGTGACTGTCCTATACCATGGCCCCCACATCATCACACCAGCAGGGGGCAGTGTGTCCTCCTATCATTCCTAGGGGTGACTGTCCTATACCATGGCCCCCACATCATCACACCAGCAGGGGGCAATGTGTCCTCCTATCACTGCTAGGGGTGACTGTCCTATACCATGGCCCCCACATCATCACACCAGCAGGGGGCAGTGTCCTCCTATCACTACTAGGGGCTAACTGTCCTATACCTGGTGCACCTCTGTACTGGGGGTCTGGGGTCACACGCTCCTCTGTACTGGGGGTCAGGGGTCACACGCTCCTCTGTACTGGGGGTCTGGGGTCACACGCTCCTCTGTACTGGGGGTCTGGGGTCACACGCTCCTCTGTACTGGGCGTCAGGGGTCACACGCTCCTCTGTACTGGGGGGCTGGGGTCACACGCTCCTCTGTACTGGGGGTCAGGGGTCACACGCTCCTCTGTACTGGGGGGCTGGGGTCACACGCTCCTCTGTACTGGGGGGCTGGGGTCACACGCTCCTCTGTACTGGGGGTCTGGGGTCACACGCTTCTCTGTACTGGGGGTCTGGGGTCACACGCTCCTCTGTACTGGGGGTCTGGGGTCACACGCTCCTCTGTACTGGGGGTCGGGGGTCACACGCTCCTCTGTACTGGGGGTCGGGGGTCACACGCTCCTCTGTACTGGGGGTCTGGGGTCACACGCTCCTCTGTACTGGGGGTCACACGCTCCTCTGTACTGGGGGTCTGGGGTCACACGCTCCTCTGTACTGGGGGTCGGGGGTCACACGCTCCTCTGTACTGGGGGTCGGGGGTCACACGCTCCTCTGTACTGGGGGTCACACGCTCCTCTGTACTGGGGGTCTGGGGTCACACGCTCCTCTGTACTGGGGGTCTGGGGTCACACGCTCCTCTGTACTGGGGGTCGGGGGTCACACGCTCCTCTGTACTGGGGGTCTGGGGTCACACGCTCCTGTGTACTGGGGGTCTGGGGTCACACGCTCCTCTGTACTGGGGGTCGGGGGTCACACGCTCCTCTGTACTGGGGGTCACACGCTCCTCTGTACTGGGGGTCTGGGGTCACACGCTCCTGTGTACTGGGGGTCTGGGGTCACACGCTCCTGTGTACTGGGGGTCTGGGGTCACACGCTCCTCTGTATTGGGGGTCTGGGGTCACATGCTCCTCTGTACTGGGGGTCTGGGGTCACACACTCCTCTGTACTGGGGGTCTGGGGTCACACGCTCCTCTGTACTGGGGGTCTGGGGTCACACGCTCCTCTGTACTGGGGGTCTGGGGTCACACGCTCCTCTGTACTGGGGGTCAGGGGTCACACGCTCCTCTGTACTGTGGTCAGGTGTCACACGCTCCTCTGTACTGGGGGTCTGGGGTCACACGCTCCTCTGTACTGGGGGTCTGGGGTCACACGCTCCTCTGTACTGGGGGTCACACGCTCCTCTGTACTGGGGGTCGGGGGTCACACGCTCCTCTGTACTGGGGGTCACACGCTCCTCTGTACTGGGGGTCACACGCTCCTCTGTACTGGGGGTCTGGGGTCACACGCTCCTCTGTACTGGGGGTCGGGGATCACACGCTCCTTTGTACTGGGGGTCGGGGGTCACACGCTCCTCTGTACTGGGGGTCTGGGGTCACACGCTCCTCTGTACTGGGGGTCTGGGGTCACACGCTCCTCTGTACTGGGGGTCGGGGGTCACACGCTCCTCTGTACTGGGGGTCGGGGGTCACACGCTCCTCTGTACTGGGGGTCGGGGGTCACACGCTCCTCTGTACTGGGGGTCAGGGGTCACACGCTCCTCTGTACTGGGGGTCTGGGGTCACACGCTCCTCTGTACTGGGGGTCTGGGGTCACACGCTCCTCTGTACTGGGGGTCGGGGGTCACACGCTCCTCTGTACTGGGGGCAGGTGGCGCTGATCCGTTCTCTCCGGTGATGTTCTTGTGGTTCTGTTCTGCGGTCTCTTAAGGGGTTAATGTTTCTCGGTGTTTTGTTGTTTCTGACCTTTGGCCGAATTCCTTCCAGATTGAACTTCGCCCTAAATCTCCAGCTCTGCAGTGATTGGACCTTTCCCCAGACGCCCCCATGTGACCCCGGCCCAAGATGTGACCCACTAAGTACAGAGCGTGCGCCTTTGCACGAGCTGCCCCATCTATTATATTACCCCCAGCCCCCATAACACACCTCCCCCACCACCCCCTCATTATATTACCCCCCACGCCCCCATAACACACCTCCCCCACCACCCCCTCTATATATTACCCCCAGCCCACACACACACTCCCCACCACCCCCTCTATTATATTACCCACAGCCCCCATAACACACCTCCCCCACCACCCCCTCTATTATATTACCCCCAGCCCCCATAACACATCTCCCCCACCACCCCTCTATTATATTACCCCCAGCCCCCATAACACACCTCCCCCAACACCCCCTCTATTATATTACCCACATCCCCCCATAACACATCTCCCCCACCACCCCCTCTATGATATTACCCACATCCCCCCCATAACACACCTCCCCCACCACCCCCTCTATTATATTACCCCCAGCCCCCATAACACATCTCCCCCAACACCCCCTCTATTATATTACCCCCAGCCCCCATAACACACCTCCCCCAACACCCCCTCTATTATATTACCCACATCCCCCCCATAACACACCTCCCCCACCACCCCCTCTATTATATTCCAGCCCCCATAACACATCTCCCCCAACACCCCTCTATTATATTACCCCCAGCCCCCATAACACACCTCCCCCCAACACCCCCTCTATTATATTACCCCCAGCCCCCCATAACACACCTCCCCCACCACCCCCTCTATTATATTACCCCCAGCCCCCATAACACACCTCCCCCAACACCCCCTCTATTATATTACCCCCAGCCCCCATAACACACCTCCCCCACCACCCCCTCTATTATATTACCCACAGCCCCATAACACACCTCCCCCACCACCCCCTCTATTATATTACCCACAGCCCCCATAACACACCTCCCCACCACCCCCTCTATTATATTACCCACAGCCCCCATAACACACCTCCCCCACCACCCCCTCTATTATATTACCACAGCCCCATAACACATCTCCTCCACCACCTCCTCTATGATATTACCCCCAGCCCCCATAACACACCTCCCCCAACACCCCCTCTATTATATTACCCCCAGCCCCCATAACACACCTCCCCCAACACCCCCTCTATTAGATTACCCACATCCCCCCATAACACACCTCCTCCCCACCCCCTCTATTATATTACCCCCAGCCCCCATAACACATCTCCCCCACCACCCCCTCTATGATGTTACCCACATCCCCCCCATAACACATCTCCCCCAACACCCCCTCTATTATATTACCCCCAGCCCCCATAACACATCTCCCCCAACACCCCCTCTATTATATTACCCCCAGCCCCCATAACACACCCTCCCCCAACACCCCCTCTATTATATTACCCCCAGCCCCCATAACACACCTCCCCCAACACCCCCTCTATTATATTACCCCCAGCCCCCATAACACATCTCCCCCAACACCCCCTCTATTATATTACCCCCAGCCCCCATAACACACCTCCCCCAACACCCCCTCTATTATATTACCCACATCCCCCCCATAACACACCTCCCCCACCACCCCCTCTATTATATTACCCCCAGCCCCCATAACACATCTCCCCCAACACCCCCTCTATTATATTACCCCCAGCCCCCATAACACACCTCCCCCAACACCCCCTCTATTATATTACCCACATCCCCCCCATAACACACCTCCTCCCCACCCCCTCTATTATATTACCCCCAGCCCCCATAACACATCTCCCCCACCACCCCCTCTATGATATTACCCCCAGCCCCCATAACACATCTCCCCCAACACCCTCTCTATTATATTACCCACAGCCCCCATAACACATCTCCCCCACCACCCCCTCTATTATATTAACCCCAGCCCCCATAACACACCTCCCCCAACACCCCCTCTATTATATTACCCCCAGCCCCCATAACACACCTCCCCCAACACCCCCTCTATTATATTACCCACATCCCCCCCATAATACACCTCCCCACCACCCCCTCTATTATATTACCCACAGCCCCCATAACACATCTCCCCCACCACCCCCTCTATTATATTACCCCCAGCCCCCATAACACACCTCCCCCACCACCCCCTCTATTATATTACCCCCAGCCCCCATAACACACCTCCCCCACCACCCCCTCTATTATATTACCCACAGCCCCCATAACACACCTCCCCCACCACCCCCTCTATTATATTACCCCCAGCCCCCATAACACATCTCCCCCACCACCCCCTCTATTATATTACCCCCAGCCCCCATAACACACCTCCCCCAACACCCCCTCTATTATATTACCCACATCCCCCCCATAACACATCTCCCCCACCACCCCCTCTATGATATTACCCACATCCCCCCCATAACACACCTCCCCCACCACCCCCTCTATTATATTACCCCCAGCCCCCATAACACATCTCCCCCAACACCCCCTCTATTATATTACCCACATCCCCCCCATAACACACCTCCTCCCCACCCCCTCTATTATATTACCCCCAGCCCCCATAACACATCTCCCCCACCACCCCCTCTATGATGTTACCCACATCCCCCCCATACACATCTCCCCCAACACCCCCTCTATTATATTACCCCCAGCCCCCATAACACATCTCCCCAACACCCCCTCTATTATATTACCCCCAGCCCCCATAACACACCTCCCCCAACACCCCCTCTATTATATTACCCCCAGCCCCCATAACACACCTCCCCCACCACCCCCTCTATTATATTACCCACAGCCCCCATAACACATCTCCCCCACCACCCCCTCTATTATATTACCCACAGCCCCCATAACACACCTCCCCCACCACCCCCTCTATGATATTACTCACAGCCCCCATAACACACCTCCCCCACCACCCCCTCTATTATATTACCCACAGCCCCCATAACACACCTCCTCCCCACCCCCTCTATTATATTACCCACAGCCCCCCATAACACACCTCCCCCACCACCCCCTCTATTATATTACCCCCAGCCCCCATAACACATCTCCCCCACCACCCCTTTATTATATTACCCACAGCCCCCCATAACACACCTCCCCCACCACCCCCTCTATTATATTACCCACATCCCCCCCATAACACACCTCCCCCACCACCCCCTCTATTATATTACCCCCAGCCCCCATAACACACCTCCCCCACCACCCCCTCTATTATATTACACACAGCCCCCCATAACACATCTCCCCCACCACCCCCTCTAATATATTACCCACAGCCCCCCATAACACACCTCCCCCAACACCCCCTCTATTATATTACCCCCAGCCCCCATAACACACCTCCTCCAGCACCCCCTCTATGATATTACCCACAGCCCCCCATAACACACCTCCCCCACCACCCCCTCTATTATATCACCCACATCCCCCCCATAACACACCTCCCCCACCACCCCCTCTATGATATTGCCCCCAGCCCCCATAACACACCTCCCCCACCACCCCCTCTATTATATTACCCACATCCCCCCATAACACACCTCCCCCCACCACCCCCTCTATTATATTACCCACAGCCCCCCATTACACACCTCCCCCCACCACCCCCTCTATTATATTACCCACATCCCCCCCATAACACACCTCCCCCACCACCCCCTCTATTATATTACCCCCAGCCCCCATAACACACCTCCTCCAGCACCCCCTCTATGATATTACCCACAGCCCCCCATAACACACCTCCCCCACCACCCCCTCTATTATATTACCCACATCCCCCCCATAACACACCTCCCCCACCACCCCCTCTATTATATTACCCCCAGCCTCCCATAACACACCTCCCCCACCACCCCTCTATGATATTACCCCCAGCCCCCATAACACATCTCCCCCACCACCCCCTTTATTATATTACCCACAGCCCCCCATAACACACCTCCCCCACCACCCCCTCTATTATATTACCCACATCCCCCCCATAACACACCTCCCCCACCACCCCCTCTATTATATTACCCCCAGCCCCCATAACACACCTCCCCCACCACCCCCTCTATTATATTACACACAGCCCCCCATAACACATCTCCCCCACCACCCCCTCTAATATATTACCCACAGCCCCCCATAACACACCTCCCCCACCACCCCCTCTATTATATTACCCACAGCCCCCCATTACACACCTCCCCCACCACCCCCTCTATTATATTACCCACATCCCCCCCATAACACACCTCCCCCACCACCCCCTCTATTATATTACCCCCAGCCCCCATAACACACCTCCTCCAGCACCCCCACTATGATATTACCCACAGCCCCCATAACACACCTCCCCCACCACCCCCTCTATTATATTACCCACATCCCCCCCATAACACACCTCCCCCACCACCCCCTCTATTATATTACCCCCAGCCTCCCATAACACACCTCCCCCACCACCCCCTCTATGATATTACCCCCAGCCCCCATAACACATCTCCCCCACCACCCCCTTTATTATATTACCCACAGCCCCCCATAACACACCTCCCCCACCACCCCCTCTATTATATTACCCACATCCCCCCCATAACACACCTCCCCCACCACCCCCTCTATTATATTACCCCCAGCCCCCATAACACACCTCCCCCACCACCCCCTCTATTATATTACACACAGCCCCCCATAACACATCTCCCCCACCACCCCTCTAATATATTACCCACAGCCCCCCATAACACACCTCCCCCACACCCCCTCTATTATATTACCCCAGCCCCCATAACACACCTCCTCCAGCACCCCCTCTATGATATTACCCACAGCCCCCCATAACACACCTCCCCCACCACCCCCTCTATTATATTACCCACATCCCCCCCATAACACACCTCCCCCACCACCCCCTCTATGATATTGCCCCCAGCCCCCATAACACACCTCCCCAACCACCCCCTCTATTATATTACCCACATCCCCCCCATAACACACCTCCCCCACCACCCCCTCTATTATATTACCCACAGCCCCCATTACACACCTCCCCCACCACCCCCTCTATTATATTACCCACATCCCCCCCATAACACACCTCCCCCACCACCCCCTCTATTATATTACCCCCAGCCCCCATAACACACCTCCTCCAGCACCCCCTCTATGATATTACCCACAGCCCCCATAACACACCTCCCCCACCACCCCCTCTATTATATTACCCACATCCCCCCCATAACACACCTCCCCCACCACCCCCTCTATTATATTACCCCCAGCCTCCCATAACACACCTCCCCCACCACCCCCTCTATGATATTGCCCCCAGCCCCCATAACACACTCCCCCACCACCCCTCTATTATATTACCCACAGCCCCCATAACCCACCTCCCCCACCACCCCCTCTATTATATTACCCACATCCCCCCATAACACACCTCCCCCACCACCCCCTCTATTATATTACCCACAGCCCCCATAACACACCTCCCCCACCACCCCCTCTATTATATTACCCCCAGCCCCCATAACACACCTCCCCCCAACACCCCCTCTATTATATTACCCACATCCCCCCCATAACACACCTCCCCCACCACCCCCTCTATTATATTACCCACAGCCCCCATAACACACCTCCCCCACCACCCCCTCTATTATATTACCCACAGCCCCCCATAACACACATCCCCCACCACCCCCTCTATTATATTACCCCCATCCCCCATTACACACCTCCCCACCACCCCCTCTATTATATTACCCACAGCCCCCCCATAACACACCTCCCCCCACCCCCTCTATTATATTACCCACAGCCCCCATAACACACCTCCCCCACCACCCCCTCTATTATATTACCCACAGCCCCCATAACACATCTCCCCCACCACCCCCTCTATTATAATACCCCCAGCCCCCATAACACACCTCCCCCAACACCCCCTCTATTATATTACCCACAGCCCCCATAACACACCTCCCCCACCACCCCCTCTATTATATTACCCACAGCCCCCATAAACACACCTCCCCCACCACCCCCTCTATTATATTACCCACAGCCCCCATAACACACCTCCCCCACCACCCCCTCTATGATATTACCCCCAGCCCCCATAACACACCTCCCCCAACACCCCCTCTATTATATTACCCACAGCCCCCCATAACACACCTCCTCCAGCACCCCCTCTATGATATTACCCACAGCCCCCCATAACACACCTCCCCCCCACCCCCTCTATTATATTACCCCCAGCCCCCATAACACACATCCCCCACCCCCTCTATGATATTACCCCCAGCCCCCATAACACACATCCCCCACCACCCCCTCTATTATATTACAGACAGCCCCCATAACACACCTCCCCCACCACCCCCTCTATTATATTACCCACATCCCCCCATAACACATCTCCCCCACCACCCCCTCTATGATATTACCCCCAGCCCCCATAACACACCTCCCCCACCACCCCCTCTATTATATTACCCACAGCCCCCCATAACACACCTCCCCACCACCCCCTCTATGATATTACCCCCAGCCCCCATAACACACCTCCCCCAACACCCCCTCTATTATATTACCCACAGCCCCCATAACACACCTCCCCCACCACCCCCTCTATTATATTACCCACAGCCCCCCATAACACACCTCCCCCCCCACCCCCTCTATGATATTACCCCCAGCCCCCATAACACACCTCCCCCCCACCCCCTCTATGATATTACCCCCAGCCCCCATAACACACATCCCCCACCCCCTCTATGATATTACCCACAGCCCCCATAACACACCTCCCCCACCACCCCCTCTATTATATTAAACAGACCCCATAACACACCTCCCCCCACCCCCTCTATTATATTACCCCCAGCCCCCATAACACATCTCCCCCACCACCCCCTCTATGATATTACCCCCAGCCCCCATAACACACCTCCCCCACCACCCCCTCTATTATATTACCCACATCCCCCCATAACACACCTCCCCTAGCACCCCCTCTATTATATTACCCACAGCCCCCATAACACACCTCCCCCACCACCCCCTCTATTATATTACCCCCAGCCCCCATAACACACATCCCCCACCACCCCCTCTATTATATTACCCCCAGCCCCCATAACACATCTCCACCACTACCCCCTCTATTATATTACCCACATCCCCCCCATAACACACCTCCCCCACCACCCCCTCTATTATATTACCCACATCCCCCCCATAACACACCTCCCCCACCACCCCCTCTAATATATTACCCACAGCCCCCATAACACACTCCCCCACCACCCCCTCTAATATATTACCCACAGACCCCCATAACACACCTCCCCCACCACCCCCTCTATTATATTTCCCCCAGCCCCCATAACACACCTCCCCCAACACCCCCTCTATTATATTACCCACATCCCCCCCATAACACACCTCCCCACCACCCCCTCTATTATATTACCCACAGCCCCCATAACACATCTCCCCACCACCCCCTCTATTATATTACCCCCAGCCCCCATAACACTCCTCCCCCACCACCCCCTCTATTATATTACCCCCAGCCCCCATAACACTCCTCCCCCACCAGCCCCTCTATTATATTACCCACAGCCCCCATAACACATCTCCCCCACCACCCCCTCTATTATATTACCCACAGCCCCATAACACACCTCCCCCACCACCCCCTCTATTATATTACCCACATCCCCCCATAACACACCTCCCCCACCACCCCCTCTATTATATTACCCCCAGCCCCCATAGCACACTTCCCCCACCACCCCCTCTATTATATTACACACAGCCCCCCATAACACATCTCCCCCACCACCCCCTCTATTATATTACCCACAGCCCCATAACACACCTCCTCCCCACCCCCTCTATTATATTACCCACAGCCCCCCATAACACACCTCCCCCACCACCCCCTCTATTATATTACCCCCAGCCCCCATAACACATCTCCCCCACCATCCCCTTTATTATATTACCCACAGCCCCCCATAACACACCTCCCCCACCACCCCCTCTATTATATTACCCACATCCCCCCCATAACACACCTCCCCCACCACCCCCTCTATTATATTACCCCCAGCCCCCATAACACACCTCCCCCACCACCCCCTCTATTATATTACACACAGCCCCCCATAACACATCTCCCCCACCACCCCCTCTAATATATTACCCACAGCCCCCCATAACACACCTCCCCCAACACCCCCTCTATTATTTTACCCCCAGCCCCCATAACACACCTCCTCCAGCACCCCCTCTATGATATTACCCACAGCCCCCATAACACACCTCCCCCACCACCCCCTCTATTATATTACCCACATCCCCCCCATAACACACCTCCCCCACCACCCCCTCTATTATATTACCCCAGCCTCCCATAACACACCTCCCCCACCACCCCCTCTATGATATTGCCCCCAGCCCCCATAACACAAGTCCCCCACCACCCCCTCTATTATATTACCCACATCCCCCCCATAACACACCTCCCCCACCACCCCCTCTATGATATTGCCCCCAGCCCCATAACACACCTCCCCCCACCACCCCCTCTATTATATTACCCACATCCCCCCATAACACACCTCCCCCACCACCCCCTCTATTATATTACCCACAGCCCCCCATTACACACCTCCCCCACCACCCCCTCTATTATATTACCCACATCCCCCCCATAACACACCTCCCCCACCACCCCCTCTATTATATTACTACCAGCCCCCATAACACACCTCCTCCAGCACCCCCTCTATGATATTACCCACAGCCCCCCATAACACACCTCCCCCACCACCCCCTCTATTATATTACCCACATCCCCCCCATAACACACCTCCCCCACCACCCCCTCTATGATATTGCCCCCAGCCCCCATAACACACCTCCCCCACCACCCCCTCTATTATATTACCCACAGCCCCCATAACCCACCTCCCCCACCACCCCCTCTATTATATTACCCACACCCCCCCATAACACACCTGCCCCACCATTACCTCTATTATATTACCCACAGCCCCCATAACACACCTCCCCACCACCCCCTCTATTATATTACCCCCAGCCCCCATAACACACCTCCCCAACACCCCCTCTATTATATTACCCACATCCCCCCCATAACACACCTCCCCCACCACCCCCTCTATTATATTACCCACAGCCCCCATAACACACCTCCCCCACCACCCCCTCTATTATATTACCCACAGCCCCCCATAACACACATCCCCCACCACCCCCTCTATTATATTACCCCCATCCCCCATAACACACCTCCCCACCACCCCCTCTATTATATTACCCACAGCCCCCCCATAACACACCTCCCCCCACCCCCTCTATTATATTACCCACAGCCCCCATAACACACCTCCCCCACCACCCCCTCTATTATATTACCCACAGCCCCCATAACACATCTCCCCCACCACCCCCTCTATTATATTACCCCCAGCCCCCATAACACACCTCCCCCAACACCCCCTCTATTATATTACCCACAGCCCCCATAACACACCTCCCCCACCACCCCCTCTATTATATTACCCACAGCCCCCATAACACACCTCCCCACCACCCCCTCTATTATATTACCCACAGCCCCCATAACACACCTCCCCCACCACCCCCTCTATGATATTACCCCCAGCCCCCATAACACACCTCCCCCAACACCCCTCTATTATATTACCCACAGCCCCCATAACACACCTCCTCCAGCACCCCCTCTATGATATTACCCACAGCCCCCCATAACACACCTCCCCCCCACCCCCTCTATTATATTACCCCCAGCCCCCATAACACACATCCCCCACCCCCTCTATGATATTACCCCCAGCCCCCATAACACACCTCCCCAACACCCCCTCTATTATATTACCCACAGCCCCCATAACACACCTCCCCCACCACCCCCTCTATTATATTACCCACAGCCCCCATAACACATCTCCCCACCACCCCCTCTATTATATTACCCCCAGCCCCCATAACACACCTCCCCCACCACCCCCTCTATTATATTTCCCACAGCCCCCATAACACACCTCCCCCACCACCCCTCTATGATATTACCCACAGCCCCCATAACACATCTCCCCCACCACCCCCTCTATGATATTACCCACAGCCCCCCATAACACACCTCCCCACCACCCCCTCTATTATATTACCCACAGCCCCCATAACACATCTCCCCCACCACCCCCTCTATTATATTACCCACAGCCCCCATAACACACCTCCCCCGCCACCCCCTCTATTATATTACCCACAGACCCCATAACACATCTCCCCCACCACCCCCTCTATGATATTACCCCCAGCCCCCATAACACACCTCCCCCATCAGCCCCTCTATTATATTACCCCCAGCCCCCCATATTATATTATATTACCCCATTTTATATTACCCACCACCCCCTCTATTATATTACCCCCAGCCCCCATAACACACCTCCCCACAACCCCCTCTATGATATTACCCCCAGCCCCATAATACACCTCCCCCACCACCCCCTCTATGATATTACCCCCAGCCCCCATAACACACCTCCCCCAACACCCCCTCTATTATATTACCCCCAGCCCCCATAATACATCTCCCCCACCACCCCCTCTATGATATTACCCCCAGCCCCCATAACACACCTCCCCCACCACCCCCTCTATTATATTACCCACAGCCCCCATAACACTCCTCCCCCCCACCCCCTCTATGGTATTACCCCCAGCCCCCATAACACACCTCCCCCACCACCCCCTCTATGATATTACCCCCAGCCCCCATAACACACCTCCCCCAACACCCCTCTATTATATTACCCACAGCCCCCATAACACACCTCCCCCAACACCCCCTCTATTATATTACCCACAGCCCTCATAACACATCTCCCCCACCACCCTCTCTATTATATTACCCACAGCCCCCATAACACACCTCCCCCACCACCCCCTCTATTATATTACCCCCAGCCCCCCATAACACACCTCCCCCACCACCCCCCCTATTATATTACCCACAGCCCTCATAACACATCTCCCCCACCACCCCCTCTATTATATTACCCACAGCCCCCATAACACACCTCCCCCACCACCCCCTCTATGATATTCCCCCCAGCCCCCATAACACACCTCCCCCAACACCCCCTCTATTATATTACCCCCAGCCCCCCATAACACACCTCCCCCACCACCCCCTCTATTATATTACCCCCAGCCCCCCATAACACTCCTCCCCCACCACCCCCTCTATGATATTACCCCCAGCCCCCATAACACACCTCCCCCAACACCCCCTCTATTATATTACCCACAGCCCCCATAACACACCTCCCCCACCAACCCCTCTATGATATTACCCCCAGCCCCCATAACAGACCTCCCCCACCACCCCCTCTATTATATTACCCACAGCCCCCATAACACACCTCCCCCACCACCCCCTCTACAATATTACCCCAGCCCCCATAACACACCTCCCCCAGCACCCCCTCTATTATATTACCCCCAGCCCCCATAACACATCTCCCCCACCACCCCCTCTATTATATTACCCCCAGCCCCCATAACACACCTCCCCCACCACCCCCTCTATTATATTACCCACAGCCCCTTATAACACATCTCCCCCACCACCCCCTCTATTATATTACACACAGCCCCCCCATAACACACCTCCCCCACCACCCCCTCTATTATATTACCCCCAGCCCCCATAACACATCTCCCCCACCACCCCCTCTATTATATTACCCACAGCCCCCCATAACACACCTCCCCCACCACCCCCTCTATTATATTACCCACAGCCCCCCATAACACACCTCCCCCACCACCCCCTCTATGATATTACCCACAGCCCCCATAACACACCTAACCCACCACCCCCTCTATTATATTACCCACAGCCCCCCATATCACACCTCCCCACCACCCCCTCTATTATATTTCCCACAGCCCCCCCATAACACATCTCCCCCAGTACCCCCTCTATGATATAACCCACAGCCCCCCATAACACACCTCCCCACCACCCCCTCTATTATATTACCCACAGCCCCCATAACACACCTCCCCCACCACCCCCTCTATTATATTACCCACAGCCCCCCATAACACATCTCCCCCACCACCCCTCTATTATATTACACACAGCCCCCCCATAACACACCTCCACCACCACCCCCTCTATTATATTACCCCCAGCCCCCATAACACACCTCCCCCACCACCCCCTCTATTATATTACCCACAGCCCCCCATAACACATCTCCCCCACCACCCCCTCTATTATATTACCCCCAGCC
>NW_027285578.1:0-39441 GCF_040894005.1 Engystomops pustulosus | reverse complement strand
TATATGATATAAACAAAACACATATTTATATCTTTGCCATAATCTGCAGGACTGTATAATGGAATAAACTCATAGAACACCTACAGTATCTGGCAAGGGTCAGCTCAGGGAATCCAATTGGGACTGCACAACCGTCCAGGAGTTCTCCCCAGAGAAGTCCAAGATCCATAACAAATATGTTACTACCCGGGTTTTTGGACTTTGAAGTTCTGAGAGGTGACTCTTAGATAAGCAGGCACAGTCTCCCACATTTATTACCTGGATACTATATCTTAGTTGTCCTCTAAAGTTACAACAATAGCCAAATACAGCTAAATACAGCTTAGCGGACCGTGGATGCAAATCCAAAGATCATTAGGCAATGCATCATTTTCCATACCACTGGTCTACTAAGGTATATGAAGTTAAGATGCCCCCTACTGGAGAAACATCTGAAGACAATTTCTTTGTTCTGTTTGGAGCCCGCACTTTTTATAATCTAGTCATGACCGGATATATTCCAGTGTGGGGGTTGGGTCTAGGTGCCACACTGCACATGTTTCTCGCCAGTCTCGGTCTTTTGTTTCCACTCTGCAATTCATCCACCATTTTAGAGTGGAGGTAGAACTTTACTGAATGTTGTCTTTGTCTTTTGTCTGTCCAACGTTTTTGTCCGTCATAACACTCATACAACACACAATTTCCTATGGCTGTTTCTTTATAACCTCCTCTGGTCACTTCCTCTGTAACTTTCTTCTATCCACTTAAAATTTCCGTCGTATCATTATCATGCAACCAGCCTTTGTTCTTATAAGAACCTTTCCATTTACTAACATCCAAACAACCATCTTTTGGCATACTTATCATTTTCAACATTCTCTGACATCCTTTTACAGTCTCTTTTCCCTCTCTCTCTTTCACGATCTGTACTGCTGGTTTCCCTCCGAATTGCCTCTCATCCTACCTAGCAAATTTTCCCATAATTTTCTATATATCTCTAATGCTAGCACACACTCACAGTCTCTCTTCCTTAGGGCATGTTTTAACCACTTTTATTTTATTTTTATTTTTTCCTAAACCTACGCCCGTTAAGAAATGACTGTAGTCCCCTTCCTTCCAGCAGATTGGTATCCTACCACACAAAAAAATGTATAAAGTCTGACTGTCCAAACTCAATCTCCTTTGTCTCTAGCGAATTACGATCCCCCAACTACTTTTCAAGGCTAACTCTTTAGGTAGGGGCTATTCTAGGATGTTACTTTCTTAAAACCATTACAGTACAGTATCACAATAAAGCGCTATCAAACACACATGTTCAAACTCACATAATACCCATATAGACTACCACATATCACATGGAGTTTTCAAATAATAATAACAAGATTAATTGGACTGGGCAATATAGGCATGCAACTCATCAGACAAGGGGCAATCCAAACAAGGAGAGACAGAGCAAATTGTAAGAATAAGCTTCTTACCTTTTTGTGCAGTTGCATGGTCTGTCTAGCCTGAAAGGATGATCCCCAAATTGTCCGGTAGGCGTCATGCAAACCCATGTCCCAGGTTTCTTATGGCACCAATTTTGTTAGGGAAATATCCCCATCTCTGATGTGATGTGTGGGTCCAAATTATTGTATAGTACGAGCTGCTCGGTGAACCACTCAGACCTTCACATGTTCTTTGAGAGGATTCCAATTTATTTAGGTAGCAGACAGTTTTTATAGGTTCTTGGGACAAAGGAACCTACTGAGCATGTCCACATTCCAATAGCCTTCAACAGGATGTATCAGTGTAAAATGACCTGTGTACGCGGGGGATGGTACTAAGCATGGTTAAACACATACCATGTGAAGACCATAGAAAATGGATTCTATTCCCTCACATCAGCATCAAATGCAGATATTAACTCTTTAAATGCCACTGGCAAATTTGTCAGTGACATTTAAACTACTATGGCCATGCACACGCTTCAACTATGCATTTATTGGACAGAAAATTTAGGGTGGCTGCAATACTTTTCCTCCGTTTGAAAAAAATACTTGGAAAATGGTTGACTGCCTGAGTAACTATACCGATTATATAAATTTTACATTGATGTCAATGGTATTTTAACTGATACTGTACATTAAACCTCCTTTTTTAACAGAGGTAAGGAGCGGAGATTTGAACTGCAGTGTGAACTTACATGCTGGGGTTAGTCTCAGTGCCACCCTAAAGATAATATGTCATCAAGCAGTTAAACATTTCTGAAAATTCTCTATTTATAAATAATACTAGTGAATGACAAAGAGTTTGTGTTTTGCTAGTGGGAGTCCATTAGTTAGTAATAGACTGAACACAATCTCAGTGGTCAAATTCATGTCCATTTGAAGAGAACCATGAAGGTGCAGCAATTTCCTTTGAATGAGGGTAATAATGGGCTTCATGCGTCCTGCTTTTTCTTTGTATTTCAAAAAAGGTAATTGAGCGTATGTTCTTGTTATGACTTCATGGACTATAATAGGCCACATTTCGCGTAAGTGGAATGTTTTGTTTTGTCATGCCTAAGTTTTTATCTTTTGTACTGCCCAATTTAAAAATCGCCACAGATTCTACGGCTTTTGATCATTTTTGCTTATGAAGTATGATTGGCATTGATGTGCTGACCCTGATCTAAATTCATTCTTCATAACACTTCTGTCAACACCACCAATTGTCTGAGTATTCAGAGCCTTATCTATATGTGCTTCACACTTTAGCTTTGAACTTTATCTTAAATATGATTTATTCTAGTCATCATGAGGTTCAAAAATTCTATTACAAAGACCTATCATTTCATTCAATGTGAACATTAGAAGAAACAAATCTGTGCTATATAAGCTTTTATGCCATACAATACAATATACAGCAAATAAGAAACTTTGATCCTTGTAACCACAGTAACATAAAGGCTAGAAAACAAATGCCAGTGCAAAGCAATCATAAAGACTGGGTTAAAGAACTTGGATGCAGCATAATGGCCTGAAAAATGTGGAAAACTCCTATGGATTGGATTACCAGGCAAGACTTTCATCTATATTACAATCTGACACATTGTGGTTAGAAGCATAAACTAATCTCTTTCTTACAGAAAGATTACAGATTAAAATCCCTCCAGGTTTCAGCTAGGGAAAGCTTAAAATGAGTTCCCATTCTAAGGAAAAACCCACATTCTGTACTGTAAATATTAACTAATGATACATTGCATATGTTAAAGGAAATCTACTATCAAAATCTGTGATCTGGCTTTACAGGCTGTTACACTGTCTCACCCTTCCCCCTGCTCCCTTAGTACTAGTGCAGTGTGCAGGAAATGACTTTGGAAGTAATATACAAATGTTTTATTTAATGAGGATCTAAAAAATCACAATGTAATTCAATAAACATTTTCTACAAGTATAGGTCAGTACTGTTCACTAATGATATAAGAGAATAATTGATAAAGCATAAAGCTATTGCTGTACACTATTCATCCCCTTGGAATTTTATTGTATATTGTACAGAAACATAATTTGCTACCTAAACAGCAACTGCAATGCATATAACTCTGAATGAGATATAATATATATAAACCGCTACAATATAAATAAAATATTAATTATATGTACACAATAAAAGAGTTGTAATTTATATTTTATTTATACCATCCTATAACATATAATTACTAGGCTTAAGTAGCACTACTACAACACTAACTCAGTGCTTAGTGCTAGTGATCCTGATATTGTTAGCATTTAGACTGATCAATTATTTAGGAGATGTAGGCACTTGTGTATTTAACCCACAAATATATTTTCTAAATATAACTATATTTCTATATATTCTAAAATATAATACAAAAAATTATAATACATAAAAGTGCTATATTAAATCAATAATATATAATTTAAAATGTTAGAAGAATGCTTTACTGCTACTTCACAGCTAATTTTGAATACAGCTATTGAGTTATTTGCTGCATTTCATTTTGAATACAGCTACTGCAGGATTTGACAAATTTCAATCTGAAATACAGTACTCCAGTTTTTTAAAGACTGCATTTTCTATGCAATAATCTGATTTAGCTTGCCATATTCATGTAACTAATGGACATCAGATGCTGCAGGGTCAGACACATGGCAGTGGGAGGCACTGGGTCGCTCCAGGTATGTTGATATACATACAAAGAAGAAGGCTTTTTCGCATGTATACTGTGATATTAGATTGATTTCAATTTTACATAAAGCTACTACAGAATATGACCAATTACAAATTAGCATAAAGCTACTGCAGTATTTGATGGGTTCTAATTTTAAATGCAGCTACTGCAGTATTTGACTGGATTTGACTCTCTAATTCCTATTTAAGCACTGGCACAGGCAAGTCGCATGGGGTGCCTGGTTCACCCTACTGAAAGTAAAGATGTCCACGATGCCTGTGGATAGGCGGATACTCTTTGTGGCCATGCCAGCTTTCCTTACCAAGGTGGTGCTGATGCCTATGCCTTGTTGGCGTCTTCCTCTTCTCCCTCCTTGTTCTGCTACTAATCTCTCATTGTAGGATGGGAACTCTGTAAGCAGTGCCTCCACCAATTTGCACTTGTACTCACTCAGAAAATAGAGCACCTAGTAACTGGGCCATCGATACACGTCTTAATAATCCACTTTATATTAACATTTTGGGTTGGCAATAAAATGGCTTTTATTTCATTAAAAAAAATCCTTATAAGTCATAAAATCAGCACTTACCATATTGGTGGGAAATTTTAAGCACTATAGCACAGCAAAATATCCATCATGGGGGTCCACTCGTTAGTGGCGAAGTATTGATGGTAACTATTTCGACTCACCTGTAGCTCAAATTTAACTATTGCCCGCTATTTACACTCCCTTTCTGACATGTGCAAATTTGAATTCCTAAAACATTGGGTCCGCTCTTCTTTAATCAAGTACCCTTACCGCAACACACAGCACTGAGAGCCAAACCACATTAAATGGATCATCACACAAAATGCATGTCTGATTCTTTTACTGGAGCTCCATGTCCAGAATTAAGTATTTGTAAAATCAATGGTTATTTTTTATGTATAAGTTTCTACCTGTGAATATTATTCAATGGGCCTTATCTCTACTTGAGTACTTCTCAAAACTGCTATGATTATCATTTCAGGAAGTTCAACTGTGGAAATCTTAAAATGGGCTTGAAAGAAGTCAGAGAGAATCTTGGCCTGTTTTTAAGTATATTACCATAAAGATATGTTACATGTGATGAGCAATTAGCAAAGGAAGAAATCCTACATTTTTGGATAATACATTCTTTGAAAATCTATGCTAATATCAAACTGGATAAGAAATTGTCAATTAATCATAAAGGTTTAATCCAAAAGGGAGAGAAATAAAATTGGCATAATGTAGTAAAAATTCCTTCCCGACCTATAAAATGGCCAGTTCACTTTGAATGGCAATAGATTTCGGTGGACTGTGTAGAGGTATCATTGGTAAGATATGCCTTTTTTTTGTATCATTCTTCTTTATTAAAGTTAGAAAAGTTAACAAAGCATGGGACACGCAGGTCCATCAAATGACAAGTAGGGATGAAATTATGTTTCTAAACATAAACAATTGCATCAGTGAGAATATACAATTACATCGTATCATGTAACATTAGATCATCTAGCAAGTGCAATAATATCTGTGAATATTTGCGTAGTAAGTTTCATGCTAAGCTTATCTGGATACGCCCATGCAACAGCGCAGAGCGAACAACTGGTTTGTAACATATTTAACTCAGGATTAATACTCATTTAGGCTACATGCACACTGCCGTGTGCCCTCCGCACCGTAGCACGGCGGGCACACAGCAGCGTGGGGAGAGGAGGTGAGCGCCGCTCACCCCCGCCCCCCTCCATAGCGATATATGGCTGTGGCGCCGTAATACGGGAAAAGATAGGACATGTCCTATCTTTTTCAGGGCTATGAAGCAGTACGGTGCCACACGTGTGCTGCACTGTACCGCTCCTGTAGGGCGCCGTGAGCCCATAGAAGTGTATGGGGGACGTATATCGGCCCTATATACGTCCCCCATACATGTGTGTGAATGCAACCTTAGGGAGTGTGGACGGGTCATAGCGTAACTAGCGCAAACCTTTCAGGTCAATCTGTGGGAGTGGAATGTGGGAGGAATGGAAGAAGGAAGGGGTATGACAAGAGTGAGTCACGAGTAAGTTAGAAATTCTGCAGTGTGTTTAAACATTAGCCATGGGGCCCAAGTGGTTGAGTGTTCTGTGGCTTTGTTGTGCGATATTGCTGTGGCCTCTTCCAGATTGTGAAGGAGAGATATTTCCCCAAACCAATCTGTTATATGCAGGGTTCGCGTAGATTTCCATAACCTTGGTATTAGAGAGCGCGCTGCTATAAGCATATTGCCCATCAGCGATCTCTTTGCTTTTGTCTCGGAGGTAGGGAGTATGGACAATAAAAGAGATGCAGGTTCATTTTCCAAGCTAATACCTGTCAAGTCTAAAATCAGTTTGCACACCTGGTGCCAGGAGGGTTGTAATTTTCAGCATCCCCACCAAATATGGGTCATTGTTAGAGATGAGCGAGCACTAAAATGCTCGGGCACTCGTTATTTGAGATTAACTTTTCCCGATGCTTGAGTGCTCGTCTCGAATAACGAGCCCCATTGAAGTCAATGGGAGACTCGAGCATTTTTCAAGGGGACCAAGGCTCTGCACAGGGAAGCTTGGCCAAACACCTGGAAACCTCAGAAAAGGATGGAAACACCACAACAGCAGGGGCAGCATGCATGGATGCCTCTGAGGCAGCTTAAACGCACAATTATGCCAAAATTATGGGCAACAGCATGGCCATGACAGAGTGACAGAATGAAGCTAGATAGCATCTAAAACATGCAATAATTGACCCTGACACTATAGGGGACGGCATGCAGAGGCAGCGGCAGCAGCGGCAGGCTAGAGAGTGGCATGGCGACATACCCTAAATGGACTCAGGCTTCAAACCAATGGGTGGCAGAGAGGAACCAAAGGAGGTGAGCAAGAAGCGCTGAAATTATTTCCTCTGTGAACAAAAGGTTGACGGTATATTTAGTCGATAACACAGCATGGTGGCGACATAGTGACCAAGTTCCATAACGTATCTGGTGAAACACCCGAAAAATGAGCCTGACACAGCTCGTTTGATAAGGGGACGACATTTGGAGGCAGCCATGGAGAGGACTTCCACGATTAAGAGCGACAGTATGGGGCATCCATATTGCGCTTCTATGATTGCAACTGCAAATCTCCAGCATGGCGGGGACAGGCGCGCCGAGTTCCACTATGTATGTGGTGAAACACCTGAAAATTCGGCCTGACACAGCTCATTTGATAAGGGGACCATGTATAGAGGCAGTGAACTAGTAGTAGATTAAAGGTGCTGCAGTTAAAACTATGTTAGTTGGATCTTGGGATGGAGCTGGCGCTCCGCTGCCAGGCGAGCTTTCGCCAATCCAAGCCCCTGTCTCTAGGCTACTCCCCAAACAGCACTTCTAAGAACCTTTTGTATAAGATCAAGTGTAGTAGCGTTCTTATAAGTTTGGGATATGGCGGGTGAGGGGAATGTAAACAGATGCGCAAGAAGCGCTGAAATAATATCGGTTAATCATAAAAGTTTGCCAGTATATTTTGTGGATAACACAGCAGGGTGGCGACAAAGTTAACAACTTTGATGTGGAATGCCCTGTAATAGCTCTTGGGCGGTGTGCCTTTTATCGCCTAGGATAAGCATTTTGAGCACCGCCTGCTGTCGCTTAGCGACGGCACTGCTGCTGTGCCTAGAGCTACCGACTGATGGCGCCATGCCCACGGATGGTAATTCGGAGGAGGAGGAGGTGGAGGAGGGGTGGTAGGAGGAGGAGGTATAGTAGGCCTTTGAGACCTGGACCGAGGTAGGCCCCGCAATCCTCGGCGTCGGCAGTATATGACCAGCCCCAGAGTCAGACTCGGTCCCAGCCTCCACCAAGTTAAGTGTAGTAGCGTTCTTATAAGTTTGGGATATGGCGGGTGAGGGGAATGTAAACAGATGCGCAAGAAGCGCTGAAATAATATCGGTTAATCATAAAAGTTTGCCAGTATATTTTGTGAATAACACAGCAGGGTGGCGACAAAGTTAACAACTTTGATGTGGAATCCATGAAAACAACCCAAATTTCTGCCTGACACACCTCGTTTGATAAGGGGACGATGTATGGAGGCAGCTATATGGACGACTTTTGGAGGTAGCAATGGAGACAACGTGTGGAGGCTGCTATGGAGACAATTTAATTTGGATAGTGCCTGTATGTGGCAGTCCAAAAAAGTTTTCAAACCAGAGGTAGGTGGCCCTCCAGAAAAATGAAATAGATTGAGTGCCTGTATGTGGCAGTCCAAAAAAGTTTTCAAACCAGAGGAGCAGGTAGGTGGCCCTCCAGAAAAATGGAATAGATTGAGTGCCTGTATGTGGCAGTCCAAAAAAGTTTTCAAACCAGAGGAGCAGGTAGGTGGCCCTCCAGAAAAATGGAATAGATTGAGTGCCTGTATGTGGCAGTCCAAAAAAGTTTTCAAACCAGAGGAGCAGGTAGGTGGCCCTCCAGAAAAATGTAATAGATTGAGTGCCGGTATGTGGCACTCCCAAAAATTGTTTAAAACAGAGGACCGGGTAGGTGGCCCTCCAGAAAAATTAAATGCATAAAGTACTATAGCTAGAGCCAGTGGGCCCTGTCAAAAAATAGCCAGTTTCCTCTGCTTTAGTGTACAAAGAGGAGGAGAAGGAGGAAAATGAGGAGGAGGAGTGCATAAATTATTCAGGTTGAGCTTCCTTCACCTGGTGGAGATTGGAAATTATGAGAAATCCAGGCTTTATTCATCTTAATAAGCGTCAGCCTGTCAGCGCTGTCAGTCGACAGGCGTGTACGCTTATCGGTGATGATGCCACCAGCTGCACTGAAAACCCGCTCGGACAAGACGCTAGCGGCAGGGCAGGCAAGAACCTCCAAGGCGTACAGCGCCAGTTCGTGCCACATGTCCAGCTTTGAAACCCAGTAGTTGTAGGGAGCTATGTGATCATTTAGGACGATGGTATGGTCAGCTACGTACTCCCTCACCATCTTTCTGTAAAGATCAGCCCTACTCTGCCGAGACTGGGGACAGGTGACAGTGTCTTGCTGGGGTGACATAAAGCTGGCAAAAGCCTTGTAAAGCGTACCCTTGCCAGTGCTGGACAAGCTGCCTGCTCGCCTACTCTCCCTCGCTACTTGTCCCGCAGAACTACGCACTCTGCCGCTAGCGCTGTCAGAAGGGAAATACTGTTTCAGCTTGTGCACCAGGGCCTGCTGGTATTCATGCATTCTCACACTCCTTCCCTCTCCAGGGATGAGAGTGGAAAGATTTTGCTTGTACCGTGGGTCCAGGAGAGGGAATACCCAGTAATCGGTGCTGGAATAAATTCTTTGAACGCGAGGGTCACGGGATAGGCAGCCTAGCATGAAATCTGCCATATACGCCAGAGTCCCAACGCGCAAGAATTCACTCCCCTCACTGGCCTGACTGTCCATTTCCTCCTCCTCCAACTCCTCTTCTTCTGCCCATACACGCTGAACAGTGAAGGACTGAACAATGGTCCCCTCTTGTGTCTCGCCAACATTCTCCTCCTCTTCCTCCTCATCCTCCTCCACCTCCTGCGATATGCGCTGAGAAACAGACCTGAGGGTGCTTTGGCTATCAACAAGGGAATCTTCTTCCCCCGTCTCTTGTGACGAGCGCAAAGCTTCCGACTTCAAGCTGATCAGAGAGTTTTTCAACAGGCCAAGCAGCGGGATGGTGAGGCTGATGATGGCGGCATCGCCACTGACTATCTGTGTTGACTCCTCGAAGTTACTCACCACCTGACAGATATCAGACATCCACGTCCACTCCTCATTGTAGACTTGAGGAAGCTGACTGACCTGACTACCAGTTCTGGTGGAATTTGACATCTGGCAGTCTACAATCGCTCTGCGCTGCTGGTAAACTCTGGATAACATGGTTAATGTTGAATTCCACCTCGTGGGCACGTCGCACAACAGTCAGTGAGCGTGCAGTTGGAGGCGGCGCTGCGCTGCCCTGAGAGTGGCAGCATCTGTGCTGGACTTCCTGAAATGCGCACAGATGCGGCGCACCTTCGTGAGCAAATCAGACAGATTGGGGTATGTCTTGAGGAAACGCTGAACTATCAGATTTAACACATGGGCCAGGCATGGCACATGTGTCAGTCTGCCGAGTTGCAGAGCCGCCACCAGGTTACGGCCGTTGTCACACACAACCATGCCTGGCTTCAGGTTCAGCGGTGCCAGCCACAGATCAGTCTGCGCCGTGATGCCCTGTAATAGTTCTTGGGCGGTGTGCCTTTTATCGCCTAGGCTCAGCAGTTTGAGCACCGCCTGCTGTCGCTTAGCGACGGCACTGCTGCTGTGCCTGGAGCTAGCGACTGATGGCGCCATGCCCACGGATGGTAGTTCGGAGGAGGAGTTGGAGGAGGGGTGGGAGGAGGAGGAGGCATAGTAGGCCTTAAACACCTGGACCGAGGTAGGCCCCGCAATCCTCGGCGTCGGCAGTATATGACCAGCCGCACGGTCAGACTCGGTCCCAGCCTCCACCAAGTTAACCCAATGTGCCGTCAGCGATATATAGTGGTCCTGCCCAGCAGCACTCGTCCAAGTGTCCGTGGTCAGGTGAACCTTGTCAGAAACGGCGTTGGTCAGGGCACGGATGATGTTGTCTGACACGTGCTGGTGCAGGGCTGGGACGGAACATCGGGAAAAGTAGTGGCGGCTGGGGACCGAATACCGAGGGGCGGCCGCCGCCATGAGGTTGCGAAAGGCCTCGGTCTCTACCAGCCTATAGGGCAGCATCTCCAGGCTAAGCAATCTGGAGATGTGGACATTGAGGGCTTGGGCGTGCGGGTGGGTTGCACTATATTTCCTTTTCCGCTCCAGCGTCTGGGGTATGGAGAGCTGAACGCTGGTGGATGCTGTGGAGGATCGTGGAGGCGACGATGAGGTTTTTGGGCCAGGGTCCTGGGCAGGGGGCTTACTATCAGCTGACACAGGGGAAGGAGCAGTGGTGTGCACGGCCGGAGGTGAACGGGCTTGGTGCCACTGAGTGGGGTGTTTAGCATTCATATGCCTGCGCATACTGGTGGTAGTTAAGCTAGTAGTGGTGGAACCCCTGCTGATCCTGGTTTGGCAAAGGTTGCACACCACAGTCCGTCGGTCATCCGGTGTTTCCTTAAAGAACCTCCAGACTTCTGAAAATCTAGCCCTCGCCGCGGGAGCCCTCGCCACGGGAGCTTCACTACATGACACATTTGGCGCTGATGCACCAGCTCTGGCCCTGCCTCTCCCTCTGGCCCCACCACTGCCTCTTCCAACCTGTTCTGGTCGAGGACTCTCCTCCGTCTCAGAAGCACTGTGTTCACCCGGCCTCTCAACCCAGCTTGGGTCTGTCACCTCATCATCCTCCGATCCCTCAGTCTGCTCCCCCCTCGGACTTCCTGCCCTGACAACAACTTCACCACTGTCAACCGTGTCTCCTCATCGTCCGACACCTCTTTACACACTTCTTCCACTACGTCAAGAAGGTCATCATCACCCACAGACTGCGACTGGTGGAAAACCTGGGCATCGGAAAATTGCTCAGCAGCAACCGGACAAGTGGTTTGTGACTGTGGGAAGGGTCCAGAAAACAGTTCCTCAGAGTATGCCGGTTCAAATGCCAAATTTTCCTGGGAGGGGGCAGACTGGGGGGGAGGAGGCTGAGGTGCAGGACATGAACCTCGGGAGTGTAGCTCTGCGGCGTTCCCCTGCTCCCTCATAAGCAGGTGGTGTCTCACCCCGGCCAGGACCACGGCCTCTGACCCCTGCAGTAGTTGGACGCCCACGTCCCCGCCCTCGTCCTCTACCCCTAGCCCTCGGGTTAAACATTTTTAAAATGAGAGTTATAACTTTAATTTTTTTTTAACTTTTTTTTGTGTTTTTTGTTTTTTTTTGTGTTTTTTAGTTTTTAAAACCAAACGATGCTATCCTATTGCTATGGCTATTTTCTAGCCAAGTATGAAAGCACACTGCTATGCCAGATGAGATGACGCTGAGTTATGAAAAAATAAACGTAAAATAAAAAGTAAATGGCAGACTGTGCCTAATTGAAATCCAACCCCTACTAAATTGTCCCACTTCGGTCTTTGCGATGGATATGTGCGTCACTAAGCGCTAAATACAACGGTCGCAAGTCTCACTGCAAATTCCTCACAATATGGTAGTAGATGCACTACAGCATGGCCAGCCACCAGCAGATCAACCAGAAATAAAATATATAACGCTATTGTAGGCCTAAGTAAGCCGTTTGGATTCTCCTATGGCTATTTTCTAGCCAAGTATGAAAGCACACTGCTATGCCAGATGAGATGACGCTGAGTTATGAAAAAATAAACGTAAAATAAAAAGTAAATGGCAGACTGTGCCTAATTGAAATCCAACCCCTAATAAATTGCCCCACTTCGGTCTTTGCGATGGATATGTGCGTCACTAAGCGCTAAACACAACGGTCGCAAGTCTCACTGCAAATTCCTCACAATATGGTAGTAGATGCACTACAGCAAGGCCAGCCACCAGCAGATCAACCAGAAATAAAATATATAACGCTATTGTAGGCCTAAGTAAGCCATTTGGATTCTCCTATGGCTATTTTCTAGCCAAGTATGAAAGCACACTGCTATGCCAGATGAGATGACGCTGAGTTATGAAAAAATAAACGTAAAATAAAAAGTAAATGGCAGACTGTGCCTAATTGAAATCCAACCCCTAATAAATTGTCCCACTTCGGTCTTTGCGATGGATATGTGCGTCACTAAGCGCTAAACACAACGGTCGCAAGTCTCACTGCAAATTCCTCACAATATGGTAGTAGATGCACTACAGCAAGGCCAGCCACCAGCAGATCAACCAGAAATAAAATATATAACGCTATTGTAGGCCTAAGTAAGCCGTTTGGATTCTCCTATGGCTATTTTCTAGCCAAGTATGAAAGCACACTGCTATGCCAGATGAGATGGCGCTGAGTTATGAAAAAATAAACGTAAAATAAAAAGTAAATGGCACACTGTGCCTAATTAAAATACAACCCCTAATAAATTGTCCCACTTCGGTCTTTGCGACGGATATGTGCGTCACTAAGCGCTAAACACAACGGTCGCAAGTCTCACTGCAAATTCCTCACAATATGGTAGTAGATGCACTACAGCAAGGCCAGCCACCAGCAGATCAACCAGAAATAAAATATATAACGCTATTGTAGGCCTAAGTAAGCCGTTTGGATTCTCCTATGGCTATTTTCTAGCCAAGTATGAAAGCACACTGCTATGCCAGATGAGATGACGCTGAGTTATGAAAAAATAAACGTAAAATAAAAAGTAAATGGCAGACTGTGCCTAATTGAAATCCAACCCCTAATAAATTGTCCCACTTCGGTCTTTGCGATGGATATGTGCGTCACTAAGCGCTAAACACAACGGTCGCAAGTCTCACTGCAAATTCCTCACAATATGGTAGTAGATGCACTACAGCAAGGCCAGCCACCAGCAGATCAACCAGAAATAAAATATATAACGCTATTGTAGGCCTAAGTAAGCCGTTTGGATTCTCCTATGGCTATTTTCTAGCCAAGTATGAAAGCACACTGCTATGCCAGATGAGATGACGCTGAGTTATAAAAAAATAAACGTAAAATAAAAAGTAAATGGCACACTGTGCCTAATTAAAATACAACCCCTAATAAATTGTCCCACTTCGGTCTTTGCGATGGATATGTGCGTCACTAAGCGCTAAACACAACGGTCGCAAGTCTCACTGCAAATTCCTCACAATATGGTAGTAGATGCACTACAGCAAGGCCAGCCACCAGCAGATCAACCAGAAATAAAATATATAACGCTATTGTAGGCCTAAGTAAGCCGTTTGGATTCTCCTATGGCTATTTTCTAGCCAAGTATGAAAGCACACTGCTATGCCAGATGAGATGACGCTGAGTTATCAAAAAATAAACGTAAAATAAAAAGTAAATGGCACACTGTGCCTAATTGAAATCCAACCCCTAATAAATTGTCCCACTTCGGTCTTTGCGATGGATATGTGCGTCACTAAGCGCTAAACACAACGGTCGCAAATCTCACTGCAAATTCCTCACAATATGGTAGTAGATGCACTACAGCAAGGCCAGCCACCAGCAGATCAACCAGAAATAAAATATATAACGCTATTGTAGGCCTAAGTAAGCCGTTTGGATTCTCCTATGGCTATTTTCTAGCCAACTATGAAAGCACACTGCTATGCCAGATGAGATGACGCTGAGTTATCAAAAAATAAACATAAAATAAAAAGAAACTGGCAGACTGTGCCTAATTGAAATCAAACCCCTAATAAATTGTCCCACTTTGGTGTTTGAGGTGGATATGTGTGTCACTAAGAGCTAAACACAACGGTAGCAAGTCCCCCTGCAAATTCCTCACAATATGGTACTAGCTGCAAATAAAAAAAAAAAATGTATAACGTTATTGTAGCCCTAAGAAGGGCTGTTGGGTTCTTGTTGAATCACTCCTGCCTAACACTATTCTAATAGAACAGCCTAACGCTTTCCCTGACCAGCAGCAGCTCTCTCCCTAGCGGCATCCAGACACAGAATGATCCGAGCAGCGCAGACAGGGGCTAGTCTATTCCAGGGTCACCTGATCTGGCCAGCCAACCACTGCTATCGACGTGTAAGGGTACCACGTCATGCTGGGTGGAGTGCAGAGTCTCCTGGCTTGTGATTGGCTCTGTTTCTGGCCGCCAAAAAGCAAAATGGCGGGAGCTGCCATTTTCTCGAGCGGGCGAAGTATTCGTCCGAGCAACGAGCTGTTTCGAGTACGCTAATGCTCGAACGAGCATCAAGCTCGGACGAGTATGTTCGCTCATCTCTAGTCATTGTGTCTGGGGCTTCTAAGCAGCGCCAGCATCTATCAGGGCAGGATGGATAGATCTTTTGTAGTCTACTGGGAACCCAGTTCCACCTTGAAAGTACCTTAAAGTTAGTTTCTTGTGCTTCGCTTGAGATTGATAGCTTGTGGCACAGTTCGTAAGCTTTAAGTCAGTCATCTGCTTAGTATGTCTTGTTACATTCACTTTCCCAGGCCGCAATGAAGGGAGGATCAGAGGATCCCCATCTGTCTAGTAAGAGGTTATATATTGCTGATATAGCATGTGTGATTGCTGTGTTGGAAGAGCATAGGGTTTCAAAAGGTGTCATGCCTTGGTGCAGATTTATTCTGGTTTTGATACTGCGATAAAAGTGGATTAATTGTTTGTATTCCCATTGAAGTCTAGGTGTGCAATTTGACTGTGGAAGTATAGCTTCCAGGGATTTGAGTGTCTCTGGTTCAATGAAGGTCTGAAAGCGGAGTGGTTCAAGCGCTCTTAGAGGGCGTAAGAAGTCACTGGAGATTCCCGGAGGGAAATCAGGGTTTCCTGTCACCGGGACAAGTGGACCGTCTGGATTAAAGAGTCGTCTGATTAGAGAATCTCTTCAATGTCTTCAGTACTTGAGATGCTACATATGGAAGAGCTTGTAGGGAGTGGTTGTGTGTGTTAAAGGAGGGTAGCCATGGGAGGACAGTAAGGTGTACCAGGGACAAATGTTCCTCCAAATTCACCCATAGTTTACCATGGTGGAACCAATCCAGGATCCTGGCGGCAGTAGCTGCCAAGAAGTAATCTTTGCAGTCAGGTAGTCCCAAGCCCCCTTGCTTTTTTCTGTGAACCAAGGACTGTCTGGCAACTCTAGGTCTTGACTGCGCCCACAGGAAACGGCTCAAGAGGCTATTGAGTTTATTGAAAAATAATTTAGGTATGGACAGGGGGATCATTTGGAATAGATAGAGGAGCTTAGGTAAAATTGTCATTTTGATACATCCCACTTGCCCTAACCATGATATTATTTTGTTGGCCCATTTGACTAGGTCTGCTTTAAGTGATACTAAAAGAGGGTCATAGTTTAATTGGTATGTTTTGTTCAGATCGGCTGGTATGCGGATCCCCAAATAGGGAATTGCATCCTTTTTCCAGGCAAAAGGATAGTTAGTAGCTAGAGTTTGAATGAGTGTGGCTCCCAGGTTCACCCCCATAGCTAGGCTTTTAGACATATTTATTTTATGATTACTGAAGTGCCCAAAGGTGTTAAGCGTTTCCATCAGAGGTGGTAGTTAAGTTTGTGGGTCAGTTAGATAGAGAAGAACATTGTCCACAAAAGCGGAGCATTTGTAGTCAGCATGTCCAGCGCATATGCCTTTAATGTCCGGGTGCTGCCTATCCGCTACAAGTAGGTGTTCTATGATCAGCGCATATAATAAGGGTGATAAGGGGCACCCTTGTCTAATACCGGTACTTATTGTGAATGTGGGTGACAAGGTTCCATTCACCCAAATATTGGCTTGTGGTGCCTTATAGAGAGCTTGTATGCATGTAAGCATGCGTGGTCCCAGTCCCATTTGCTTTAGAGTCGCCCAGAGGAACCCCCAGTCCACCCGATCAAAGGCCTTCTCGGCGTCAAGTGAGAGAGCTAGGAAAGGTATGGAAGCTCGTGAGGCAGGTCTTGAGGATGTTGTCCCTTGCTTCTCTAGATGGAATGAAACCGACCTTATCGAAATGGACGGGGGCCCACCACACGGGCCATGCGGACTGCTATCAATTTGGCAAAGATTTTGGCATCTGAGTTAATAAGGGAGATAGGCCTACAACTGGGACAAAGTTGGGGTTCTTTATCCTCTTTAGGTATAACAATTATGTGGGCACATAGAAAGGATGGGCTGAAATGGCTTTCGGCTGATATAGAGTTAAAAACTTCTATAAGTGTAAGAGATAAATCTTGGGTTTAAGATTTATAGGTTTCCTGGATTTCCTCATGTGTGAAAGGGAATTCCAAAAGTGCTCTATCGCTGTCTGTTATAGTGGGCAACGCTGTTTTCTGTATATACTGAGAGAGTGAATGCTGTAGTCGTGGAGGAGGGAAGGACTGGGAGGGTGGCGGAAGGTTATATAGGGTCGATAGTATTCCGTGAATGCTTCTGCTATCTCTTCTGTTTTATGAACTGTCCTACCTACCGTGTTTTTTATTGAGGGGATATATGTTGACGTTTTCCTTTCCCTCAGTGACCTGGCTAACAATCTGCCTGGTTTATTTCCCTACTTGTATAGCGAGTGGGAGCACAGGAGTTTGAGCCTCTGCTGTTTGATTTCTAAGTGGGCATTCCTGTGGATTCCTGAAGCTTGTGCTGTGCTTCTAGGTCATGTAGTGTGGAGAAAAGAGATTGCAATTTAAATCCAGACTCTTTTTTTAACTGGGACTAGAGATGAGCGAACACTAAAATGCTCGGGTACTCGTTATTCGAGACGAACTTTTCCCGATGCTCGAGTGCTCGTCTCGAATAACGAACCCCATTGAAGTCAATGGGAGACTCGAGCATTTTTCAAGGGGACCAAGGCTCTGCACAGGGAAGCTTGGCCAAACACCTGGGAACCTCAGAAAAGGATGGAAACACCACGGAAATGGACAGGAAACAGCAGGGGCAGCATGCATGGATGCCTCTGAGGCTGCCTAATCGCACCATTATGCCAAAATTATGGGCAACAGCATGGCCATGACAGAGTGACAGAATGAAGCTAGATAGCATCTAAAACATCCAATAATTGACCCTGACACTATAGGGGACGGCATGCAGAGGCAGCGGCAGCAGCGGCAGGCTAGAGAGTGGCATGGCGACATACCCTAAATGGACTCAGGCTTCAAACCAATGGGTGGCAGAGAGGAACCAAAGGAGGTGAGCAAGAAGCGCTCAAATAATATCGCTACATGATAAAAGTTTGCCAGTATATTTTGTGGATTACACAGCAGGGTGGCGACAAAGTTAACATGGAATCCATGAAAACAACCCAAAATTCTGCCTGACACAGCTCGTTTGATAAGGGGACGATGTATGGAGGCAGTGAACTAGTAGTAGATTAAAGGTGCTGCAGTTAAAACTATGTTAGTTGGATCTTGGCAAGGAGCTGGTGCTCCGCTGCCAGGCGAGCTTTCGCCAATCCAAGCCCCTGTCTCTAGGCTACTCCCCAAACAGCACTTCTAAGAACCTTTTGTATAAGATCAAGTGTAGTAGCGTTCTTATAAGTTTAGGATATGCCGGGTGAGGGGAATGTAAACAGATGCGCAAGAAGCGCTGAAATAATATCGGTAAATGATAAAAGTTTGCCAGTATATTTTGTGGATAACACAGCAGGGTGGCGACAAAGTTAACAACTTTGATGTGGAATCCATGAAAACAACCCAAATTTCTGCCTGACACACCTCGTTTGATAAAGGGACGATGTATGGAAGCAGCTATATGGACGACTTTTGGAGGTAGCAATGGAGACAACGTGTGGAGGCTGCTATGGAGACAATTTAATTTGGATAGTGCCTGTATGTGGCAGTCCCAAAAATTTTTCAAACCAGAGGAGCAGGTAGGTGGCCCTCCAGAAAAATGGAATAGATTGAGTGCCTGTATGTGGCAGTCCCAAAAAGTTTTCAAACCAGAGGAGCAGGTAGGTGGCCCTCCAGAAAAATGGAATAGATTGAGTGCCTGTATGTGGCAGTCCCAAAAAGTTTTCAAACCAGAGGAACAGGTAGGTGGCCCTCCAGAAAAATGGAATAGATTGAGTGCCTGTATGTGGCAGTCCCAAAAAGTTTTCAAACCAGAGGAGCAGGTAGGTGGCCCTCCAGAAAAATGGAATAGATTGAGTGCCTGTATGTGGCAGTCCCAAAAAGTTTTCAAACCAGAGGAGCAGGTAGGTGGCCCTCCAGAAAAATGGAATAGATTGAGTGCCTGTATGTGGCAGTCCCAAAAAGTTTTCAAACCAGAGGAGCAGGTAGGTGGCCCTCCAGAAAAATGGAATAGATTGAGTGCCTGTATGTGGCACTCCCAAAAATTGTTTAAAACAGAGGACCGGGTCGGTGGCCCTCCAGAAAAATTGAATAGATTGAGTGCCTGTATGTGGCACTCCCAAAAATTGTTTAAAACAGAGGACCGGGTGGGTGGCCCTCCAGAAAAATTAAATGCATAAAGTACTATAGCTAGAGCCAGTGGGCCCTGTCAAAAAATAGCCAGTTTCCTCTGCTTTACTGTACAAAGTGGAGGAGAAGGAGGAAAATGAGGAGGAGGAGGAGTGGATCAATTATTCAGGTTGAGCTTCCTTCACCCGGTGGAGATTGGAAATTATGAGAAATCCAGGCTTTATTCATCTTAATAAGCGTCAGCCTGTCAGCGCTGTCAGTCGACAGGCGTGTACGCTTATCGGTGATGATGCCACCAGCTGCACTGAAAACCCGCTCGGACAAGACGCTAGCGGCAGGGCAGGCAAGAACCTCCAAGGCGTACAGCGCCAGTTCGTGCCACATGTCCAGCTTTGAAACCCAGTAGTTGTAGGGAGCTGTGTGATCATTTAGGACGATGGTATGGTCAGCTACGTACTCCCTCACCATCTTTCTGTAAAGATCAGCCCTACTCTGCCGAGACTGGGGACAGGTGACAGTGTCTTGCTGGGGTGACATAAAGCTGGCAAAAGCCTTGTAAAGCGTACCCTTGCCAGTGCTGGACAAGCTGCCTGCTCGCCTACTCTCCCTCGCTACTTGTCCCGCAGAACTACGCACTCTGCCGCTAGCGCTGTCAGAAGGGAAATACTGTTTCAGCTTGTGCACCAGGGCCTGCTGGTATTCATGCATTCTCACACTCCTTTCCTCTGCAGGGATGAGAGTGGCAAGATTTTGCTTGTACCGTGGGTCCAGGAGAGTGAACACCTAGTAATCGGTGCTGGAATAAATTCTTTGAACGCGAGGGTCACGGGATAGGCAGCCTAGCATGAAATCTGCCATATGCGCCAGAGTACCAACGCGTAAGAATTCACTCCCCTCACTGGCCTGACTGTCCATTTCCTCCTCCTCCAACTCCTCCAACTCCTCTTCTTCTGCCCATACACGCTGAACAGTGAAGGACTCATCAATGGTCCCCTCTTGTGTCTCGCCAACATTCTCCTCCTCTTCCTCCTCATCCTCCTCCACCTCCACCTCCTCCGATATGCGCTGAGAAACAGACCTGAGGGTGCTTTGGCTATCAACAAGGGAATATTCTTCCCCCGTCTCTTGTGACGAGCGCAAAGCTTCCGACTTCATGCTGATCAGAGAGTTTTTCAACAGGCCAAGCAGCGGGATGGTGAGGCTGATGATGGCGGCATCGCCACTGACCATCTGTGTTGACTCCTCAAAGTTACTCAGCACCTGACAGATATCAGACATCCACGTCCACTCCTCATTGTAGACTTGAGGAAGCTGACTGACCTGACTACCAGTTCTGGTGGAAGTTGACATCTGGCAGTCTACAATGGCTCGGCGCTGCTGGTAAACTCTGGATAACATGGTCAGTGTTGAATTCCACCTCGTGGGCACGTCGCACAACAGTCGGTGAGCGGGCAGTTGGAGGCGGCGCTGCGCTGCCCTGAGAGTGGCAGCATCTGTGCTGGACTTCCTGAAATGCGCACAGATGCGGCGCACCTTCGTGAGCAAATCAGACAGATTGGGGTATGTCTTGAGGAAACGCTGAACTATCAGATTTAACACATGGGCCAGGCATGGCACATGTGTCAGTCTGCCGAGTTGCAGAGCCGCCACCAGGTTACGGCCGTTGTCACACACAACCATGCCTGGCTTCAGGTTCAGCCACAGATCAGTCTGCGCCGTGATGCCCTGTAATAGCTCTTGGGCGGTGTGCCTTTTATTGCCTAGGCTCAGCAGTTTGAGCACCGCCTGCTGTCGCTTAGCGACGGCACTGCTGCTGTGCCTAGAGCTACCGACTGATGGCGCCGTGCCCACGGATGGTAGTTCGGAGGAGGAGGTGGAGGAGGGGTGGGAGGAGGAGGAGGCATAGTAGGCCTGAAACACCTGGACCGAGGTAGGCCCCGCAATCCTCGGCGTCGGCAGTATATGACCAGCCGCAGGGTCAGACTCGCTCCCAGCCTCCCCCAAGTTAACCTAATGTGCCGTCAGCGATATATAGTGGCCCTGCCCGGCAGCACTCGTCCACGTGTCCGTGGTCAGGTGGACCTTGTCAGAAACGGCGTTGGTCAGGGCACGGATGATGTTGTCTGACACGTGCTGGTGCAGGGCTGGGACGGCACATCGGGAAAAGTAGTGGCGGCTGGGGACCGAATACCGAGGGGCGGCCGCCGCCATGAGGTTGCGAAAGGCCTCGGTCTCTACTAGCCTATAGGGCAGCATCTCCAGGCTAAGCAAACTGGAGATGTGCACATTAAGGGCTTGGGCGTGCGGGTGCGTTGCACTATATTTGCGTTTCCGCTCCAGCGTCTGGGGTATGGAGAGCTGAACGCTGGTGGATGCTGTGGAGGATCGTGGAGGCGACGATGGGGTTTTTGTGGCAGGGTCCTGGGCAGGGGGCTGACTATCAGCTGACACAGGGGAAGGAGCAGTGGTGTGCACGGCCGGAGGTGAACGGGCTTGTTGCCACTGAGTGGGGTGTTTAGCATTCATATGCCTGCGCATACTGGTGGTAGTTAAGCTAGTAGTGGTGGAACCCCTGCTGAGCCTGGTTTGGCAAATGTTGCACACCACAGTCCGTCGGTCATCCGGTGTTTCCTTAAAGAACCTCCAGACTTCTGAAGATCTAGCCCTCGCCGCAAGAGCCCTCGCCACGGGAGCTTCACTAGTTGACACATTTGGCGCTGATGCACCAGCTCTGGCCCTGCCTCTCCGTCTGGCCCCACCACTGCCTCTTCCAACCTGTTCTGGTCGAGGACTCTCCTCCGTCTCAGAAGCACTGTGTTCACCCGGCCTCTCAACCCAGCTTGGGTCTGTCACCTCATCATCCTCCGATCCCTCAGTCTGCTCCCCCCTCGGACTTCCTGCCCTGACAACAACTTCCCCACTGTCTGACAACCGTGTCTCCTCATCGTCGGACACCTCTTTACACACTTCCACTACGTCAAGAAGGTCATCATCACCCACAGACTGTGACTGGTGGAAAACCTGGGCATCGGAAAATTGCTCAGCAGCAACCGGACAAGTGGTTTGTGACTGTGGGAAGGGTCCAGAAAACAGTTCCTCAGAGTATGCCGGTTCAAATGCCAAATTTTCCTGGGAGGGGGCAGACTGGGGGGGAGGAGGCTGAGGTGCAGGAGCTGGAGGAGTGGCGATTTCGGTGACATGGGTGGACTGCGTGGAAGACTGAGTGGTGGACAAATTGCTCGAAGCATTGTCAGCAATCCACGACATCACCTGTTCGCACTGTTCTGGCCTCAACAGTGCTCTACCACGAGTCCCAGTAACTTCAGACATGAACCTAGGGAGTGTAGCTCTGCGGCGTTCCCCTGCTCCCTCATAAGCAGGTGGTGTCTCACCCCGCCCAGGACCACGGCCTCTGACCCCTGCAGTAGTTGGACGCCCACGTCCCCGCCCTCGTCCTCTACCCCTAGCCCTCGGGTTAAACATTTTTAAAATGAGAGTTATAACTTTAATTTTTTTTTAACTTTTTTTTGTGTTTTTTGTTTTTTTTTGTGTTTTTGAGTTTTTAAAAACAAACGATGCTATCCTATAGCTATGGCTATTTTCTAGCCAAGTATGAAAGCACACTACTATGCCAGATGAGATGACACTGAGTTATTAAACAAAATAAACGTAAAATAAAAAAGGAAAAATGGCAGACTGTGCCGAATTGAAATCCAACCCCTACAAAATTTTCCCACTTCGGTCTTTGCAATGGATATGTGCGTCACTAAGCGCAAAACACAGCGGTCGCAAGTCTCACTACAAATTGCTCACAATTGGCTAGTAGATGCACTGCAGCAAGTACAGCCACCAGCAGATCAACCAGAAATCAAATATATAACGCTACTGTAGGCGCAAGTAAGCCGTTTGGATTCTCCTATGGCTATTTTCTAGCCAAGTATGAAAGCACACTAATATGCCAGATGAGATGACACTGAGTTATTAAACAAAATAAACGTAAAATAAAAAAGGACAAATGGCAGACTGTGCCTAATTGAAATCCAACCCCTACTAAATTTTCCCACTTCGGTCTTTGCAATGGATATGTGCGTCACTAAGCGCAAAACACAGCGGTCGCAAGTCTCACTACAAATTGCTCACAATTGGCTAGTAGATGCACTGCAGCAAGTACAGCCACCAGCAGATCAACCAGAAATCAAATATATAACGCTACTGTAGGCGCAAGTAAGCCGTTTGGATTCTCCTATGGCTATTTTCTAGCCAAGTATGAAAGCACACTAATATGCCAGATGAGATGACACTGAGTTATTAAACAAAATAAACGTAAAATAAAAAAGGACAAATGGCAGACTGTGCCTAATTGAAATCCAACCCCTACTAAATTTTCCCACTTCGGTCTTTGCAATGGATATGTGCGTCACTAAGCGCAAAACACAGCGGTCGCAAGTCTCACTACAAATTGCTCACAATTGGCTAGTAGATGCACTGCAGCAAGTACAGCCACCAGCAGATCAACCAGAAATCAAATATATAACGCTACTGTAGGCGCAAGTAAGCCGTTTGGATTCTCCTATGGCTATTTTCTAGCCAAGTATGAAAGCACACTAATATGCCAGATGAGATGACACTGAGTTATTAAACAAAATAAACGTAAAATAAAAAAGGACAAATGGCAGACTGTGCCTAATTGAAATCCAACCCCTACTAAATTTTCCCACTTCGGTCTTTGCAATGGATATGTGCGTCACTAAGCGCAAAACACAGCGGTCGCAAGTCTCACTACAAATTGCTCACAATTGGCTAGTAGATGCACTGCAGCAAGTACAGCCACCAGCAGATCAACCAGAAATCAAATATATAACTCTACTGTAGGCGCAAGTAAGCCGTTTGGATTCTCCTATGGCTATTTTCTAGCCAAGTATGAAAGCACACTAATATGCCAGATGAGATGACACTGAGTTATTAAACAAAATAAACGTAAAATAAAAAAGGACAAATGGCAGACTGTGCCTAATTGAAATCCAACCCCTACTAAATTTTCCCACTTCGGTCTTTGCAATGGATATGTGCGTCACTAAGCGCAAAACACAGCGGTCGCAAGTCTCACTACAAATTGCTCACAATTGGCTAGTAGATGCACTGCAGCAAGTACAGCCACCAGCAGATCAACCAGAAATCAAATATATAACGCTACTGTAGGCGCAAGTAAGCCGTTTGGATTCTCCTATGGCTATTTTCTAGCCAAGTATGAAAGCACACTAATATGCCAGATGAGATGACACTGAGTTATTAAACAAAATAAACGTAAAATAAAAAAGGACAAATGGCAGACTGTGCCTAATTGAAATCCAACCCCTACTAAATTTTCCCACTTCGGTCTTTGCAATGGATATGTGCGTCACTAAGCGCAAAACACAGCGGTCGCAAGTCTCACTACAAATTGCTCACAATTGGCTAGTAGATGCACTGCAGCAAGTACAGCCACCAGCAGATCAACCAGAAATCAAATATATAACGCTACTGTAGGCGCAAGTAAGCCGTTTGGATTCTCCTATGGCTATTTTCTAGCCAAGTATGAAAGCACACTAATATGCCAGATGAGATGACACTGAGTTATTAAACAAAATAAACGTAAAATAAAAAAGGACAAATGGCAGACTGTGCCTAATTGAAATCCAACCCCTACTAAATTTTCCCACTTCGGTCTTTGCAATGGATATGTGCGTCACTAAGCGCAAAACACAGCGGTCGCAAGTCTCACTACAAATTGCTCACAATTGGCTAGTAGATGCACTGCAGCAAGTACAGCCACCAGCAGATCAACCAGAAATCAAATATATAACGCTACTGTAGGCGCAAGTAAGCCGTTTGGATTCTCCTATGGCTATTTTCTAGCCAAGTATGAAAGCACACTAATATGCCAGATGAGATGACACTGAGTTATTAAACAAAATAAACGTAAAATAAAAAAGGACAAATGGCAGACTGTGCCTAATTGAAATCCAACCCCTACTAAATTTTCCCACTTCGGTCTTTGCAATGGATATGTGCGTCACTAAGCGCAAAACACAGCGGTCGCAAGTCTCACTACAAATTGCTCACAATTGGCTAGTAGATGCACTGCAGCAAGTACAGCCACCAGCAGATCAACCAGAAATCAAATATATAACGCTACTGTAGGCGCAAGTAAGCCGTTTGGATTCTCCTATGGCTATTTTCTAGCCAAGTATGAAAGCACACTAATATGCCAGATGAGATGACACTGAGTTATTAAACAAAATAAACGTAAAATAAAAAAGGACAAATGGCAGACTGTGCCTAATTGAAATCCAACCCCTACTAAATTTTCCCACTTCGGTCTTTGCAATGGATATGTGCGTCACTAAGCGCAAAACACAGCGGTCGCAAGTCTCACTACAAATTGCTCACAATTGGCTAGTAGATGCACTGCAGCAAGTACAGCCACCAGCAGATCAACCAGAAATCAAATATATAACGCTACTGTAGGCGCAAGTAAGCCGTTTGGATTCTCCTATGGCTATTTTCTAGCCAAGTATGAAAGCACACTAATATGCCAGATGAGATGACACTGAGTTATTAAACAAAATAAACGTAAAATAAAAAAGGACAAATGGCAGACTGTGCCTAATTGAAATCCAACCCCTACTAAATTTTCCCACTTCGGTCTTTGCAATGGATATGTGCGTCACTAAGCGCAAAACACAGCGGTCGCAAGTCTCACTACAAATTGCTCACAATTGGCTAGTAGATGCACTGCAGCAAGTACAGCCACCAGCAGATCAACCAGAAATCAAATATATAACGCTACTGTAGGCGCAAGTAAGCCGTTTGGATTCTCCTATGGCTATTTTCTAGCCAAGTATGAAAGCACACTAATATGCCAGATGAGATGACACTGAGTTATTAAACAAAATAAACGTAAAATAAAAAAGGACAAATGGCAGACTGTGCCTAATTGAAATCCAACCCCTACTAAATTTTCCCACTTCGGTCTTTGCAATGGATATGTGCGTCACTAAGCGCAAAACACAGCGGTCGCAAGTCTCACTACAAATTGCTCACAATTGGCTAGTAGATGCACTGCAGCAAGTACAGCCACCAGCAGATCAACCAGAAATCAAATATATAACGCTACTGTAGGCGCAAGTAAGCCGTTTGGATTCTCCTATGGCTATTTTCTAGCCAAGTATGAAAGCACACTAATATGCCAGATGAGATGACACTGAGTTATTAAACAAAATAAACGTAAAATAAAAAAGGACAAATGGCAGACTGTGCCTAATTGAAATCCAACCCCTACTAAATTTTCCCACTTCGATCTTTGCAATGGATATGTGCGTCACTAAGCGCAAAACACAGCGGTCGCAAGTCTCACTACAAATTGCTCACAATTGGCTAGTAGATGCACTGCAGCAAGTACAGCCACCAGCAGATCAACCAGAAATCAAATATATAACGCTACTGTAGGCGCAAGTAAGCCGTTTGGATTCTCCTATGGCTATTTTCTAGCCAAGTATGAAAGCACACTAATATGCCAGATGAGATGACACTGAGTTATTAAACAAAATAAACGTAAAATAAAAAAGGACAAATGGCAGACTGTGCCTAATTGAAATCCAACCCCTACTAAATTTTCCCACTTCGGTCTTTGCAATGGATATGTGCGTCACTAAGCGCAAAACACAGCGGTCGCAAGTCTCACTACAAATTGCTCACAATTGGCTAGTAGATGCACTGCAGCAAGTACAGCCACCAGCAGATCAACCAGAAATCAAATATATAACGCTACTGTAGGCGCAAGTAAGCCGTTTGGATTCTCCTATGGCTATTTTCTAGCCAAGTATGAAAGCACACTAATATGCCAGATGAGATGACACTGAGTTATTAAACAAAATAAACGTAAAATAAAAAAGGACAAATGGCAGACTGTGCCTAATTGAAATCCAACCCCTACTAAATTTTCCCACTTCGGTCTTTGCAATGGATATGTGCGTCACTAAGCGCAAAACACAGCGGTCGCAAGTCTCACTACAAATTGCTCACAATTGGCTAGTAGATGCACTGCAGCAAGTACAGCCACCAGCAGATCAACCAGAAATCAAAATATAACGCTACTGTAGGCGCAAGTAAGCCGTTTGGATTCTCCTATGGCTATTTTCTAGCCAAGTATGAAAGCACACTACTATGCCAGATGAGATGACACTGAGTTATTAAACAAAATAAACGTAAAATAAAAAAGGACAAATGGCAGACTGTGCCTAATTGAAATCCAACCCCTACTAAATTTTCCCACTTCGGTCTTTGCAATGGATATGTGCGTCACTAAGCGCAAAACACAGCGGTCGCAAGTCTCACTACAAATTGCTCACAATTGGCTAGTAGATGCACTGCAGCAAGTACAGCCACCAGCAGATCAACCAGAAATCAAAAATATAACGCTACTGTAGGCGCAAGTAAGCCGTTTGGATTCTCCTATGGCTATTTTCTAGCCAAGTATGAAAGCACACTACTATGCCAGATGAGATGACACTGAGTTATTAAACAAAATAAACGTAAAATAAAAAAGGACAAATGGCAGACTGTGCCTAATTGAAATCCAACCCCTACAAAATTTTCCCACTTCGGTCTTTGCAATGGATATGTGCGTCACTAAGCGCAAGACACAGCGGTCGCAAGTCTCACTACAAATTGCTCACAATTGGCTAGTAGATGCACTGCAGCAAGTACAGCCACCAGCAGATCAACCAGAAATCAAATATATAACGCTACTGTAGGCGCAAGTAAGCCGTTTGGATTCTCCTATGGCTATTTTCTAGCCAAGTATGAAAGCACACTAATATGCCAGATGAGATGACACTGAGTTATTAAACAAAATAAACGTAAAATAAAAAAGGACAAATGGCAGACTGTGCCTAATTGAAATCCAACCCCTACTAAATTTTCCCACTTCGGTCTTTGCAATGGATATGTGCGTCACTAAGCGCAAAACACAGCGGTCGCAAGTCTCACTACAAATTGCTCACAATTGGCTAGTAGATGCACTGCAGCAAGTACAGCCACCAGCAGATCAACCAGAAATCAAATATATAACGCTACTGTAGGCGCAAGTAAGCCGTTTGGATTCTCCTATGGCTATTTTCTAGCCAAGTATGAAAGCACACTAATATGCCAGATGAGATGACACTGAGTTATTAAACAAAATAAACGTAAAATAAAAAAGGACAAATGGCAGACTGTGCCTAATTGAAATCCAACCCCTACTAAATTTTCCCACTTCGGTCTTTGCAATGGATATGTGCGTCACTAAGCGCAAAACACAGCGGTCGCAAGTCTCACTACAAATTGCTCACAATTGGCTAGTAGATGCACTGCAGCAAGTACAGCCACCAGCAGATCAACAGAAATCAAATATATAACGCTACTGTAGGCGCAAGTAAGCCGTTTGGAATTCTCCTATGGCTATTTTCTAGCCAAGTATGAAAGCACACTAATATGCCAGATGAGATGACACTGAGTTATTAAACAAAATAAACGTAAAATAAAAAAGGACAAATGGCAGACTGTGCCTAATTGAAATCCAACCCCTACTAAATTTTCCCACTTCGGTCTTTGCAATGGATATGTGCGTCACTAAGCGCAAAACACAGCGGTCGCAAGTCTCACTACAAATTGCTCACAATTGGCTAGTAGATGCACTGCAGCAAGTACAGCCACCAGCAGATCAACCAGAAATCAAATATATAACGCTACTGTAGGCGCAAGTAAGCCGTTTGGATTCTCCTATGGCTATTTTCTAGCCAAGTATGAAAGCACACTAATATGCCAGATGAGATGACACTGAGTTATTAAACAAAATAAACGTAAAATAAAAAAGGACAAATGGCAGACTGTGCCTAATTGAAATCCAACCCCTACTAAATTTTCCCACTTCGGTCTTTGCAATGGATATGTGCGTCACTAAGCGCAAAACACAGCGGTCGCAAGTCTCACTACAAATTGCTCACAATTGGCTAGTAGATGCACTGCAGCAAGTACAGCCACCAGCAGATCAACCAGAAATCAAATATATAACGCTACTGTAGGCGCAAGTAAGCCGTTTGGATTCTCCTATGGCTATTTTCTAGCCAAGTATGAAAGCACACTAATATGCCAGATGAGATGACACTGAGTTATTAAACAAAATAAACGTAAAATAAAAAAGGACAAATGGCAGACTGTGCCTAATTGAAATCCAACCCCTACTAAATTTTCCCACTTCGGTCTTTGCAATGGATATGTGCGTCACTAAGCGCAAAACACAGCGGTCGCAAGTCTCACTACAAATTGCTCACAATTGGCTAGTAGATGCACTGCAGCAAGTACAGCCACCAGCAGATCAACCAGAAATCAAATATATAACGCTACTGTAGGCGCAAGTAAGCCGTTTGGATTCTCCTATGGCTATTTTCTAGCCAAGTATGAAAGCACACTAATATGCCAGATGAGATGACACTGAGTTATTAAACAAAATAAACGTAAAATAAAAAAGGACAAATGGCAGACTGTGCCTAATTGAAATCCAACCCCTACTAAATTTTCCCACTTCGGTCTTTGCAATGGATATGTGCGTCACTAAGCGCAAAACACAGCGGTCGCAAGTCTCACTACAAATTGCTCACAATTGGCTAGTAGATGCACTGCAGCAAGTACAGCCACCAGCAGATCAACCAGAAATCAAATGTATAATGCTACTGTAGGCGCAAGTAAGCCGTTTGGATTCTCCTATGGCTATTTTCTAGCCAAGTATGAAAGCACACTAATATGCCAGATGAGATGACACTGAGTTATTAAACAAAATAAACGTAAAATAAAAAAGGACAAATGGCAGACTGTGCCTAATTGAAATCCAACCCCTACTAAATTTTCCCACTTCGGTCTTTGCAATGGATATGTGCGTCACTAAGCGCAAAACACAGCGGTCGCAAGTCTCACTACAAATTGCTCACAATTGGCTATTAGATGCACTGCAGCAAGTACAGCCACCAGCAGATCAACCAGAAATCAAATATATAACGCTACTGTAGGCGCAAGTAAGCCGTTTGGATTCTCCTATGGCTATTTTCTAGCCAAGTATGAAAGCACACTAATATGCCAGATGAGATGACACTGAGTTATTAAACAAAATAAACGTAAAATAAAAAAGGACAAATGGCAGACTGTGCCTAATTGAAATCCAACCCCTACTAAATTTTCCCACTTTGGTGTTTGAGGTGGATATGTGTGCCACTAAGAGCTAAACACAATGGTAGCAATTCCCCCTGCTAATTCCTCACAAAATGGTACTAGATGCAAATAAAAAAAAAAAAAAGTAGAACGTTATTGTAGCCCTAAGAAGGGCTGTTGGGTTCTTGGAGAATCACTCCTGCCTAACAGTAAGCTCATAGAACACCCTAACGCTTTCCCTGACCAGCAGCAGCTCTCTCCCTAGCGGCATCCAGACACAGAATGATCCGAGCAGCGCGGGCAGCGGCTAGTCTATCCCAGGGTCACCTGATCTGGCCAGCCAACCACTGCTATCGACGTGTAAGGGTACCACGTCATGCTGGGTGGAGTGCAGAGTCTCCTGGCTTGTGATTGGCTCTGTTTCTGGCCGCCAAAAAGCAAAACGGCGGGAGCTGCCATTTTCTGGAGCGGGCGAAGTATTCGTCCGAGCAACGAGCAGTTTCGAGTACGCTAATGCTCGACCGAGCATCAAGCTCGGACGAGCATGTTCGCTCATCTCTAACTGGGACCCATTTTTCATCAATATTCCCCATAGATTTATTTTTAACATTTCCCATTTAACAGTTTCAGGTGTGGAGTCCTCAGAGTGGGTTGTTCTAAAGTTTTGAATATAGTTATTCAATTCCTTTATAAACAGGGAGTCTTCAAGGAGGGATTCATTCAACCTCCAGTTGAAAGGCCTACGCTGAGCTGGTGCTATTGAGAGTGTACATGAGACTGGAGCGTGATCTGACATGTACATTGTACCAATATTCGTGTCAACTGCCACTGAGAGAAGATCGTGCTGGATGAGGATGTAATCCAGTCTACTGTATGTGTTATGTACTGGGGGGAAAAAAGAGTAATCTCTATCTACGGGATGTTGTATTCTCCAGGCATCACATAGTTGCAGTGAGTGTAGGTCTTTCCTAATTCTATTGATCCTGTTGTACGGCACTTATGATTTGGTCGTGGATGAGTCAATAAGAGGGTTCATCACCATTGATTTACCTTGTGGGTTTGTACTATGATATGAAACGGTATAATATTTGTTGTTAATCCTGGGTTCATGCCCCATTTTAAAGTGCGTCTCTTGGATGCAGAAAATATGCACTCTACGCTTATGAAAAGAATACACTCACCGGCCACTTTATTAGGTACACCATGCTAGTAACCGGTTGGACCCCTTTTGCCTTCAGAACTGCCTCAATTCTTCGTGGCATAGATTCAACAAGGTGCTGGAAGCATTCCTCAGAGATTTTGGTCCATATTGACATAATGGCATCACTCAGTTGCCGCAGATTTGTCGGCTGCACATCCATGATGTGAATCTCCCGTTCCACCACATCCCAAAGATGCTCTATTGGATTGAGATCTGGTGACTGTGGAGGCCATTTGACTACAGTGAACTCATTGTCATGTTCAAGAAACCAGTCTGAGATGATTCCAGCTTTATGACATGGCGCATTATCCTGCTGAAAGTAGCCATCAGATGTTGGGTACATTGTGGTCATAAAGGGATGGACATGGTCAGCAACAATACTCAGGTAGGCTATGGCGTTGCAACGATGCTCAATTGGTACCAAGGGGCCCAAAGAGTGCCAAGAAAATATTCCCCACACCATGACACCACCACCACCAGCCTGAACCGTTCATACAAGGCAGGATGGATCCATGCTTTCATGTTGTTGACGCCAAATTCTGACCCTACCATCCGAATGTCGCAGCAGAAATCGAGACTCCAATCTTCTACTGTTCAATTTTGATGAGCTTGTGCAAATTGTAGCCTCAGTTTTCTGTTCTTAGCTGAAAGGAGTGGCACCCGGTGTGGTCTTCTGCTGCTGTAGCCCATCTGCCTCAAAGTTCTACGTACTGTGCATTCAGAGATGCTCTTCTGCCTACCTTGTTTGTAACGGGTGGCGATTTGAGTCACTGTTGCCTTTCCATCCGGGTGATAAAAAGGCCCATTCTCCTCGGACCTCTGGCATCAACAAGGCATTTCCGCCCACAGAACTGCCGCTCATTGGATGCTTTTTCTTTTTCGGACCATTCTCTGTAAACCCTAGAGATTGTTGTGCGTGAAAATCCCAGTAGATCAGCAGTTTCTGAAATACTCAGACCAGCCCTTCTAGCACCAGCAACCATGCCACGTTCAAAGGCACTCAAATCACCTTTCTTCCCCATACTGATGCTCGGTTTGAACTGCAGGAGATTGTCTTGACCATGTCTACATGCCTAAATGCACTGAGTTGCCGCCATGTGATTGGCTGATTAGAAATTAAGTGTTAACGAGCAGTTGGACAGGTGTACCTAATAAAGTGGCCGGTGAGTGTATAGTGTCTTAGAGAGCTTTTCGGGGATATTTAGGCCTTTGGCATTAAATGAGACAATTGTCAGTTGGGACATGTCACTATGTGTGTACCAAGATGTTTTTCTGCTAGGTAAATCGAGACTCGCTCTTGTTCTGGGGAGGGGTGGGGACTAGGGAAAGAAGTTCGAGAAAGTTTGGCAAAATGGATGAAAAAATGTGAGGTTTGCACAGACCCAGAGAAGTGTTGTTTGTTTCCCGTTTCCTGTTCTTGCATGAAGGGCGAAAGGGAAGCCCCAGCGATAAGAGATATTTCTTTCTTGTAATAGGGACAACAATGGCGGTAGAATCGCTTTTTGTCAGAGGGTTTGTCGGGAGAGGTCCGGGAACAGTGTGATTGTTTCACCGTCGAAGTCAAGGTCTCCCTTAGATCTGGCTTTCTGCATTATCAGTTAGTTGGTAGTGAAATGGTGAATTCTGCAGATCACATCTCTCTCGGGCGTGCTGGATCTGAGCTCTTGGCGCGCAAAGCTCTATGGGCCCTGTCCATTTCTATAGATGTCAGTTAAGGTGGGTAAAGGCTCTGGCGTCTGCGAGGCTTCTGGTAGGCCCCGGACCCGTATATTATTTCGACAGTTTCTATTTTCTAGGTCGTCAATCTGCATTGTCAATTGCTGTTGATACTTAGAGTGCTCTGTTGCCCACTTCTAGACATTCTGCATAGTAGAAGACATTTCACTTAAAGGCTTCAAGTTCGTCCAGTCTATCTTTTAGTGTGTACTTGCTGTAAATCTTGACGCCAGGCCCCCATAAGATCAGTACCTAGAGTGTCCATATCCCCTTTGGAAGGGAGGAGGGCTAGGAGTGCTTGCAGCTCAGGATAAGCTCTGAGAGTGTTAACTGCTTCCTCGGGATGTGGAAGATCTGGTCTGGGATATATTCCCATCCGTGGGCTGTTTAACCTGGCAGAGTGATTATGAGTAGCAGGTTGGGTTTCCTGCCTGGAAACCCCAGTAGCAGAGGATATAGTTTGGGGCTTAGACTGTGAGTCTTGGGTGAACAGGGATCTCTTGGTGTCTGGGGGTATTCCCCTCATTGTTACCTTCTGCCCCTTTTCCTCTGGTGGTAGACATTCCTGCTTGCCTGTCCTTGTGTTTGTGTGGAGGCGCCATATTAGAGCTATAAGCTGAAGGGGCCTGATCTCTGCCCCTGGTTCTTGCTGGAGAAGGATCTGTGGTGGCTTGGCTGACAGCCAGCAAGTTCCGGGTCAGAGGAGTGGCAGTATCTGGAGACCGGAGCTCCGTGTGCTCGTCTCGTGCCCGGCATCCCCTGTTCTCTTTGTTCCCCGGCTCACCTCTCTGCCTCGGGGAAATGTCAGGAGCCTCTTGGTGTGCCCTGCAAGATGGCGGCGCCCGCGATCCGAGACGGCGGGAAGCGCTGCCTGTTGATGGAGACCGGGCTTGCAGCGGGGCGAAGAAGTTCGTCCAGGGTAAGTCCCTTCTTGTCTGAGGGTCTCTTGCGACCCGATTTTCCCATTAATTCCGTTGCTGAGCGGCCCTTTCTAGTTGGCCCGGAGCGGAGCTCACATTAGGTGCGTGCTGCTCCTTGCATGGCAGGACACGCCCCCTCCAAGATATGTTTTTTTAACAGAGATTTATGAATCGTAATATGGATTCAAAAAGAGGATGACAGAGATAAATAATGACAGAATTTACTATAGACAAAATTATGTAAGGAATAATGACGTTTGTGGATAATTAACCAGAGGGCACTTTCAAATGTAGGTTTTAGTGGAAAGCCATTCCTTTTGCCTGGTCCAGCAATCCAGCTTCTATCCAGATGATGCCTTGGGCTTCAAACAGGCTCTTGAATTTGTATAAGTTTGGAGACTGTATGACTTTTTGATTTAATTATTATTCAAATTCTATGGGTACTGAAATTGCAAAACAGAATTCATTCAGACATTTGGTTGTTTTTTTTCCTGCTGCTGTGTTCTCTGTATAGGTTAACTATTTTTAACACAGGTGACCAAATATGTGTATCTATAAATATAGGGCATTGAGAGTCTTTGAATTTTTATATTAGATATTTTGTAATTACAAAACAGCAATTTATCTCAGCCATTTACAGCAGGAATCTGCTGTATAATAAATCAGAAAACCACTATGTATGAAGAAGGCTTAGTATCGTATCTAGAGATGAGCGAACATGCTCGTCCGAGCTTGATGCTCGGTCGAGCATTAGGGTACTCGAGACGGCTCGTTGCTCGGACGAGTATTTCCCCTGCTCGAGATCGAGCATTTAATTAAAAAAACACAGTGAAGAACAATGAAGAATAGAATAAAAACAGTGAACACAGGATCATTTAAGATAAAAACACAGTGCAGAACACAGTGCAGAATAGATTACAGATGTTCGGCACATCTGCTTACTTGTCGGGAGATACGCGCGGAACGGCGCGAACAAAATAGCATGTGAAGAACAATATATATGTGTGAAGAACACATTGCAGATGTATTTAAACATCTGCAATGTGTTCTTCACACACATATATATTGTTCTTCACATGCTATTTTGTTCGCGGCGTTCCGCGCGTATCTCCCGACAAGTAAGCAGATGTGCCGAACATCTGTAATCTATTCTGCACTGTGTTCTGCACTGTGTTTTTATCTTAAATGATCCTGTGTTCACTGTGTTCACTGTGTTCACTGTTTTTATTCTATTCTTCACTGTTCTTTACATCTGCTAACTTGTCGGGAGATAATATACGCGCGGAACAGTGAAGAATAGATCGCAGATGTTTGCAAATTATCAGAAGACATTCTTTTTCAATTAAATAACACATTTTATTCCCGAACCATGGTCCCTTTGAAAAATGCTCGGGTCTCCCATTGACTTCAATGGGGCTCGTTACTCGAAACGAGCACTCGAGCATCTGGAAATGTTCGGCTCGAGTAACGAGCACCCGAGCATTTTAGTGCTCGCTCATCTCTAATCGTATCCCTTTCCATACACCCATACCAAAACTGCTTTTTACGATTAAAGGATGTTTCAATATGGAGTTAAAGAAAATCAATTTACTATGTTATATACTGGAATTACTGCTGAATCTGGAATATACATTTTAGAATGGCCTGTTCATATATTTGATAAATGTAAAATTTGCTTATAGCTTTACCTTGAAAAGGTTTGCTTTAGCATAATGTCTATTGTTCATCATTTTTTGATAAATAACCATTACATTTCCTTAGAGTTTTTGTTATTTGCAGGCAATGTGCAGCAAAATATATTTTATAAATGTGAAGACAGACAATAGTTAGAGTAGAGGGAAGATTTTTGGCAAGAACTGTGCATACTCTGTACATTTAAATAATCACTGCAAATTACACCTGTGGTAGTTAATTGGTTTTGCTTCACTGTAAATACATTTTCAATTAAGCTTTTTTTCCAAACTCAATTTCTGTCGTGCTGTCATTGTGAGAGATGCACGTGTGATGATTGCTAGACAATACAAATAATAAGGATTCAACTTGAGTTTGAAATTCTGGGCCTTGGAAATAAAGAAATAATGTGTGAATTAACTCCACATAATGGGATTCGTATATTGGGTTAGAGAAGAGGATTTGTGTCATTTAGGTGAAGGGAAGCAAACAATTAACACTAGAAGTGGATGGGTTGCATAGTAGTCTCAGAAAGAAACAAAATACTGAAGTGGAGAAAGCAGATAAAGTACAGGCGGTCCCCTACTTAAGAACACCTGACTTACATACGACCCCTAGTTACAAACGGACCTCTGGGTTTTGGTAATTAACTGTATTTTAGTCCAAGGCTACAATAAAGAGCTATAAGAGCTATCAAAGGTGTCTGCAATTAAGATTTATTGTAAATCCTGGTTCTTATGACAATCCAGAATTTTTAAAATCCAATTGTCACAGAGACCAAAAATCTTTTGACTGGGGTTACAATAATAAAGTATACGGTTCTGACTTACGTACAAACTCAACTTGAGAACAAACTTACAGAACCTATCTTGTATGTAACCCAGGGACTGCCTGTATATATAAGTATATAGCAAAATATTTTCAAGTGTGTAAAGATAAATTATTATTTCTTTCAATCTGTCCTGTAAATGCAGTAAGGTTATTGAATGGGGTAAAAGTATGGGGAAAACTCTATTTACAAACTGGGTTTTCTACGGCTTTTTCATTAACACCATTTCATGAAGTTAATTGTACAAAATAATAAAAATATCCCTTATATATTAAATTACTATATGTAAATTTCCTGCTTATCTGTTTCTTAGAGGTAGACTTTGTCAAGAAGGGATTGACGGCCCATAGAATCTAAAGAAGTGCTCCCCATGTGCATTTTGTTTAATACAAATTAAGTGTACCATGTTATTGGTATAGTTATTGAATAGGGGCAGTTTAAAAAATTCAGTTTTCCTCCTTGGTAATTGTTATCAGAATGTTGTTGAGTTACATAGCTAACTGCAAAAAGAAAATAGATTGTACAATGTGCCCCCTGTATAAATGATGTTGTGCTTTCTAAATAAAGTAACATATAGAGATGAGCGAGCACTAAAATGCTCGGGTACTCGTTATTAGAGACAAACTTTTCCCGATGCTCGAGTGCTCGTCTCGAATAACGAACCCCATTGAAGTCAATGGGAGACTCGAGCATTTTTCAAGGGGACCAAGGGTCTGCACAGGGAAGCTTGGCCAAACACCTGGGAACCTCAGAAGAGGATGGAAACACCACGGAAATGGACAGGAAACAGCAGGGGCAGCATGCATGGATGCCTCTGAGGCTGCTTAATCGCACCATTATGCCAAAATTATGGGCAACAGCATGGCCATGACAGAGTGACCGAATGAGGCCAGATAGCATCTAAAACATCCAATAATTGACCCTGACACTATAAGGGACGGCATGCAGAGGCAGCGGCAGCAGTGGCAGGCCAGAGAGTGTCATGGCGACATACCCTAAATGGACTCAGGTTTCACCAAAGGAGGTGAAATGATTTCCTATGTGAACAAAAGGTTGACGGTATATTTAGTCGATAACACAGCATGGTGGCGACATAGTGACCAAGTTCCATAACGTATCTGGTGAAACACCCGAAAAATGAGCCTGACACAGCTCTTTTGATAAGGGGATGACATGTGGAGGCAGCCATGGAGACGACTTCCATGATTAAGAGCGACAGTATGGGGCATTCATATTGCGCTGCTATGATTGCAACTTCAGGTCTCCAGCATGGCGGCGACAGATGGGCCGAGTTCCACTATGTATCTGGTGAAACACCTGAAAATTCTGCCTGACACAGGTCGTTTGATAATGGGATGATGTGCTGCATATCCTCTCGTGCTCCAGCGTCTGGGGTATAGAGAGTTGAAATGAGACATTGGTGGACGCTGTGGAGGATCGTGGAGGCAAAATGGACAGGAAACAGCAGGGGCAGCATGCATGGATGCCTCTGAGGCTGCCTAATCTTGGGATGGAGCTGGCGGTCCACTGCCAGGCGAGATTTCGCCTGTCCAAGCCCCTGTCTCTCGGCTCCTCCCCACCCAAAATGGGCCTGGGGGCCAGAAGCGTTTACTTTGAAAAAAATATAATTTTCAAAGCAGGCCGGGTCGTTTGAATATTTCACCTAGGAATAATGGAATAGCATAGTGGTTCTATTTTTAATTGTTTTTACGGAAATGGTTCCATGATTAAGAGCGACAGTATGGGGCATCCATATTGCGCTGCTATGATTGCAACTTCAGGTCTCCAGCATGGCGGCGACAGATGGGCCGAGTTCCACTATGTATCTGGTGAAACACCTGAAAATTCTGCCTGACACAGCTCGTTTGATAAGGGGACGATGTATGGAGGCAGTGAACTAGTAGTAGATTAAAGGTGCTGCAGTTAAAACTATGTTAGTTGGATCTTGAGATGGAGCTGGCGCTCCGCTGCCAGGCGAGCTTTCGCCAATCCAAGCCCCTGTCTCTAGGCTACTCCCCAAACAGCACTTCTAAGAACCTTTTGTATAAGATCAAGTGTAGTAGCGTTCTTATAAGTTTGGGATATGGCGGGTGAGGGGAATGTAAACAGATACGCAAGAAGCGCTGAAATAATATCGGTAAATGATAAACGTTTGCCAGTATATTTTGTGGATTACACAGCAGGGTGGCGACAAAGTTAACAAGTTTGATGTGGAAGCCATGAAAACAATCCAAAATTCTGCCTGACACAGTTCGTTTGATAAGGAGACCATGTATGGAGGCAGCCATATGGACGACTTTTGGAGGCAGCTATGGCGATGACGTGTGGAGGTAGCAATGGAGACAACGTGTGGAGCCAGCTAAAAAGACGACATGTGGAGGCTGCTGTGGAGACAATTTAATTTGGATAGTGCCTGTATGTGGCAGTCCAAAAAAGTTTTCAAACCAGAGGAGCAGGTAGGTGGTCCTCCAGAAAAATTAAATAAATTGAGTGCCTGTATGTGGCAGTCCCAAAAATTGCTTAAAACAGAGGACCGGGTAGGTGGCCCTCCAGAAAAATTAAATACATAGAGTACTATAGCTAGAGCCAGTTGGCCCTGGCAAAAAATAGCAGTTTCCTATGCTTTAGTGTACAAAGAGGAGGAGAAGGAGGACAATGAGGAGAAGGAATGCATACATTATTCAGGTTGAGCTTCTTTCACCTGGTGGAGAATGAAAATCCGGAGAAATCCAGGCTTTATTCATCTTGATAAGCGTCA
>NW_027285577.1:0-39457 GCF_040894005.1 Engystomops pustulosus | reverse complement strand
ACTGATGATGTGTTGTCGCAATAGTAATCCTGCTCAGTACGAGAGGAACCGCAGGTTCAGACATTTGGTGTATGTGCTTGGCTGAGGAGCCAATGGGGCGAAGCTACCATCTGTGGGATTATGACTGAACGCCTCTAAGTCAGAATCCCCCCTAGACGCGACGATACCGCAGCGCCGAGGATCCCGGGTTGGCCTGGGATAGCCGGGGGACGGGGGGCATCGTCTCCCCACCCCCGGTGAGCAGCAGCCGCACGCCACGGGGCTGGAGCGCGGACGGATGCGAGCCGCCTCTCTCCCGCAGTGAAACGCATGTTCGACGGGAACCCGGTGCTAAATCATTCGTAGACGACCTGCTTCTGGGTCAGGGTTTCGTGCGTAGCAGAGCAGCTACCTCGCTGCGATCTATTGAAAGTCATCCCCTGACCCAAGCTTTTGTCTTCTCTCCCAGAGAGAGAGACACCTCTCCCCGTGCGGTGGAGTGCCGCCGCGCTCCCCGCACTTCAACGCCGCCGCGCGGCGGCTTCAGCGGGCCGAGTAAGGACGGAGTCCCTCCGCTCTCGACACCAGCCTCCGGGCAGCCACGATGAGCCATCGATCCGCCGAGTGGAGAGGCACCTCTGCCCGTGCGGTGGAGTGCCGCCGCGCTCCCTGCACCTACACGCCGCCGCGCGGCGGCTTCAGCGGGGCGAGTAAGGACGGAGTCCCTCCGCTCTCGACACCAGCCTCCGGGCAGCCACGATGAGCCATCGATCCGCCGAGTGGAGAGGCACCTCTGCCCGTGCGGTGGAGTGCCGCCGCGCTCCCTGCACTTACACGCCGCCGCGCGGCGGCTTCAGCGGGCCGAGTAAGGACGGAGTCCCTCCGCTCTCGACACCAGCCTCCGGGCAGCCACGATGAGCCATCGATCCGCCGAGTGGAGAGGCACCTCTGCCCGTGCGGTGGAGTGCCGCCGCGCTCCCTGCATTTGCACGCCGCCGCGCGGCGGCTTCAGCGGGCCGAGTAAGGACGGAGTCCCTCCGCTCTCGACACCAGCCTCCGGGCAGCCACGATGAGCCATCGATCCGCCGAGTGGAGAGGAACCTCTGCCCGTGCGGTGGAGTGCCGCCGCGCTCCCTGCACTTTCACGCCGCCGCGTGGGGGGGGGGGTGTTTGGACAACTTCGTCTTGAACTAAGGTATTCTCTCGCTGGCTAAGAGAGCGTCGGAGCGGACCTCTGCGCGCCGCCGGCGGCGCCCCCCCCCCCCCCCCACCTTCTCTAATAAACCTCGAGGGGTGCATTACTCGTCGGTGGGCTTAATTTTCGGGGGTGGGCTTAATTTTCGGGGGCGGGCTTAATGCTCGGGGGCGGGCTTAATGCTCGGGGGGCGGGCTTAAGTCTGGTGGGTTATCGGAAGGTGCCCAGACGGCAGTGGAGCTGCCTGATGGAGGAGCAGGGGGCTTCGCTGCGTGTAGCCGTGTAGCGAGCGCAGTAGAAGGGGGCGCGCGTGTGCCGGCATGCCCCGAGAGCGAGAGCCGGAGAGAGCAGTGTGCCTCCGTCATTGGCGAGAGCCAGCAGGCCCGCGGGCAGCACACAAAGCATAAAGTCATGGATCATTGGGCAAGGGCGGCGAGTGATGCAGAGCATACATAGAGTGCCGTGCAGTGGCAGACATAAGCCGCGTAGAACGTAGGCGCGGAGCAGAAGTGGCCGGAGGATGTCAGAGAGTGTGGCCGGCGAGGGGTGCACCTCTGCGGGCATGCCTCCGACGTCTAGCCCCCGTTGGTCACGGGGGTTCAGCCAAGCACGCGCCGCCGGCCCCGCAGAGCTGGTTCTCGCCTGGAGTGCGAGCCTTGCCCCGTGCATGGACTTCCGAAGTGATGACGTCAGCGGGAGCAGCCGCTCGGCCGTATCCGGCGGCATGTCACTGTTCCCCGGCCAGACTTGGCGGCAAGTCCCGGGGACGAACAAGCCCATGGAAGTAGGGGGCTCAGCGGGAGCAGCCAGTTGGCCTATCCGGCCACATGTCACTGTCCCCCGGCCAGACTTGGCGGCAAGTCCCGGGGAGGAACAAGCCCATGGAAGTAGGAGCTCCGACTTCCAAAGTGATGACGTCAGCGGGAGCAGCCGCTCGGCCGTATCCGGCGGCATGTCACTGTTCCCCGGCCAGACTTGGCGGCAAGTCCCGGGGACGAACAAGCCCATGGAAGTAGGGGCTCAGCGGGAGCAGCCAGTTGGCCTATCCGGCCACATGTCACTGTCCCCCGGCCAGACTTGGCGGCAAGTCCCGGGGAGGAACAAGCCCATGGAAGTAGGAGCTCCGACTTCCAAAGCGATGACGTCAGCGGGAGCAGCCGCTCGGCCGTATCCGGCGGCATGTCACTGTTCCCCGGCCAGACTTGGCGGCAAGTCCCGGGGACGAACAAGCCCATGGAAGTAGGGGCTCAGCGGGAGCAGCCAGTTGGCCTATCCGGCCACATGTCACTGTCCCCCGGCCAGACTTGGCGGCAAGTCCCGGGGAGGAACAAGCCCATGGAAGTAGGAGCTCCGACTTCCAAAGCGATGACGTCAGCGGGAGCAGCCGCTCGGCCGTATCCGGCGGCATGTCACTGTTCCCCGGCCAGACTTGGCGGCAAGTCCGGGGACGAACAAGCCCATGGAAGTAGGGGCTCAGCGGGAGCAGCCAGTTGGCCTATCCGGCCACATGTCACTGTCCCCCGGCCAGACTTGGCGGCAAGTCCCGGGGAGGAACAAGCCCATGGAAGTAGGAGCTCCGACTTCCAAAGCGATGACGTCAGCGGGAGCAGCCGCTCGGCCGTATCCGGCGGCATGTCACTGTTCCCCGGCCAGACTTGGCGGCAAGTCCCGGGGACGAACAAGCCCATGGAAGTAGGGGCTCAGCGGGAGCAGCCAGTTGGCCTATCCGGCCACATGTCACTGTCCCCCGGCCAGACTTGGCGGCAAGTCCCGGGGAGGAACAAGCCCATGGAAGTAGGAGCTCCTACTTCCAAAGCGATGACGTCAGCGGGAGCAGCCGCTCGGCCGTATCCGGCGGCATGTCACTGTTCCCCGGCCAGACTTGGCGGCAAGTCCCGGGGGACGAACAAGCCCATGGAAGTAGGGGCTCAGCGGGAGCAGCCAGTTGGCCTATCCGGCCACATGTCACTGTCCCCCGGCCAGACTTGGCGGCAAGTCCCGGGGAGGAACAAGCCCATGGAAGTAGGAGCTCCTACTTCCAAAGCGATGACGTCAGCGGGAGCAGCCGCTCGGCCGAATCCGGCGGCATGTCACTGTTCCCCGGCCAGACTTGGCGGCAAGTCCCGGGGGACGAACAAGCCCATGGAAGTAGGGGCTCAGCGGGAGCAGCCAGTTGGCCTATCCGGCCACATGTCACTGTCCCCCGGCCAGACTTGGCGGCAAGTCCCGGGGAGGAACAAGCCCATGGAAGTAGGAGCTCCTACTTCCAAAGCGATGACGTCAGCGGGAGAAGCCGCTCGGCCTATCCGGCCACATGTCACTGTCCCCCGGCCACACTTGGCTATAGGTCCCGGGGAGGAATAATGCCCATGGAAGTAGGAGCTCCTACTTCCAAAGGGGCAAGTCAGCGGGAGCAGCCACTTGGCCTATCCGGCCAAGTTTCACTGTTCCCCGGCCACACTTGGCTGTAGGTCCCCGGAGAGGAATAATGCCCATGGAAGTAAGAGCTCCTACCTCCAAAGGGGCAAGTCAGCGGGAGAAGCCACTTGGCCTATCCGGCCACATGTCACTGTCCCCCGGCCAAGCTTGGCTGTAGGTCCCGGGGAGGAATAATGCCCATGGAAGTAGGAGCTCCTACTTCCAAAGGGGCAAGTCAGCGAAGAAGCCACTAGTTCTATCCGGCCAAGAGTCACTGTTCCCCGGCCTTACTTGGCAGTAGGTCCCGGGGAGGAATAATGCCCATGGAAGTAGGAGCTCCTTCTTCCAAAGGGGCAAGTCAGCGGGAGAAGCCACTTGGCCTATCCGGCCAAGAGTCACTGTTCCCCGGCCACTCTTGGCAGTAGGTCCCGGGGAGGAATAATGCCCATGGAAGTAGGAGCTCCTACTTCCAAAGGGGCAAGTCAGCGGGAGAAGCCACTAGTTCTATCCGGCCAAGAGTCACTGTTCCCCGGCTACACTTGGCAGTAGGTCCCGGGGAGGAATAATGCCCATGGAAGTAGGAGCTACTACCTAAAAAGGGTGAAGACACTTGGCTCTAAGTCCCCGAGAGGTATACTGCCCATGGGAGTAAGAGCTCCTACTTCCAAAGGGGCAAGTCAGCGGGAGAAGCCACTTGGCCTACCCGGCCAAGAGTCACTGTTCCCCGGCCACACTTGGCAGTAGGTCCCGGGGAGGAATAATGCCCATGGAAGTAGGAGCTCCTACTTCCAAAGGGGAAAGTCAGCGGGAGAAGCCACTTGGCCTACCCGGCCAAGAGGTCACTGTTCCCCGGCCACACTTGGCAGTAGGTCCCGGGGAGGAATAATGCCCATGGAAGTAGGAGCTCCTACTTCCAAAGGGGCAAGTCAGCGGGAGAAGCCACTTGGCCTATCCGGCCACATGTCACTGTCCCCCGGCCACACTTGGCTGTAGGTCCCGGGGAGGAATAATGCCCATGGAAGTAGGAGCTCCTACTTCCAAAGGGGCAAGTCAGCGGAAGAAGCCACTAGTTCTATCCGGCCAAGAGTCACTGTTCCCCGGCCTTACTTGGCAGTAGGTCCCGGGGAGGAATAATGCCCATGGAAGTAGGAGCTCCTACTTCCAAAGGGGCAAGTCAGCGGGAGAAGCCACTTGGCCTATCCGGCCAAGAGTCACTGTTCCCCGGCCACACTTGGCAATAGGTCCCGGGGAGGAATAATGCCCATGGAAGTAGGAGCTCCTACTTCCAAAGGGGCAAGTCAGCGGGAGAAGCCACTAGTTCTATCCGGCCAAGAGTCACTGTTCCCCGGCTACACTTGGCAGTAGGTCCCGGGGAGGAATAATGCCCATGGAAGTAGGAGCTACTACCTCCAAAGGGTGAAGACACTTGGCTCTAAGTCCCCGAGAGGTATACTGCCCATGGGAGTAAGAGCTCCTACTTCCAAAGGGGCAAGTCAGCGGGAGAAGCCACTTGGCCTACCCGGCCAAGAGTCACTGTTCCCCGGCCACACTTGGCAGTAGGTCCCGGGGAGGAATAATGCCCATGGAAGTAGGAGCTCCTACTTCCAAAGGGGCAAGTCAGCGGGAGAAGCCGCTTGGCCTACCCGGCCAAGAGTCACTGTTCCCCGGCCACACTTGGCAGTAGGTCCCGGGGAGGAATAATGCCCATGGAAGTAGGAGCTCCTACTTCCAAAGGGGCAAGTCAGCGGGAGAAGCCACTTGGCCTATCCGGCCAAGAGTCACTGTTCCCCGGCCACACTTGGCAATAGGTCCCGGGGAGGAATAATGCCCATGGAAGTAGGAGCTCCTACTTCCAAAGGGGCAAGTCAGCGGGAGAAGCCACTAGTTCTATCCGGCCAAGAGTCACTGTTCCCCGGCCACACTTGGCAGTAGGTCCCGGGGAGGAATAATGCCCATGGAAGTAGGAGCTACCACCTCCAAAGGGTGAAGACACTTGGCTCTAAGTCCCCGAGAGGTATACTGCCCATGGGAGTAAGAGCTCCTACTTCCAAAGGGGCAAGTCAGCGGGAGAAGCCACTTGGCCTATCCGGCCAAGAGTCACTGTTCCCCGGCCACACTTGGCAGTAGGTCCCGGAGAGGAATAGTGCCCATGGAAGTAGGAGCTCCTACTTCCAAAGGGGCAAGTCAGCGGGAGAAGCCACTTGGCCTACACGGCCAAGAGTCACTGTTCCCCGGCCACACTTGGCAGTAGGTCCCGGGGAGGAATAATGCCCATGGAAGTAGGAGCTACTACCTCCAAAGGGGCAAGTCAGCGGGAGAAGCCACTTGGCCTATCCGGCCAAGAGTCACTGTTCCCCGGCCACTCTTGGCAGTAGGTCCCGGGGAGGAATAATGCCCATGGAAGTAGGAGCTCCTACCTCCAAAGGGGCAAGTCAGCGGGAGAAGCCACTTGGCCTACCCGGCCAAGAGTCACTGTTCCCCGGCCACACTTGGCAGTAGGTCCCGGGGAGGAATAATGCCCATGGAAGTAAGAGCTCCTACTTCCAAAGGGGCAGGTCAGCGGGAGAAGCCACTTGGCCTATCCGGCCACATGTCACTGTCCCCCGGCCAAGCTTGGCTGTAGGTCCCGGGGAGGAATAATGCCCATGGAAGTAGGAGCTCCTACTTCCAAAGGGGCAAGTCAGCGGGAGAAGCCACTTGGCCTATCCGGCCAAGAGTCACTGTTCCCCGGCCACACTTGGCAGTAGGTCCCGGGGAGGAATAATGCCCATGGAAGTAAGAGCTCCTACTTCCAAAGGGGCAGGTCAGCGGGAGAAGCCACTTGGCCTATCCGGCCACATGTCACTGTCCCCCGGCCAAGCTTGGCTGTAGGTCCCGGGGAGGAATAATGCCCATGGAAGTAGGAGCTCCTACTTCCAAAGGGGCAAGTCAGCGGAAGAAGCCACTAGTTCTATCCGGCCAAGAGTCACTGTTCCCCGGCCACACTTGGCAGTAGGTCCCGGGGAGGAATAATGCCCATGGAAGTAGGAGCTCCTACTTCCAAAGGGGCAAGTCAGCGGGAGAAGCCACTTGGCCTATCCGGCCAAGAGTCACTGTTCCCCGGCCACACTTGGCAGTAGGTCCCGGGGAGGAATAATGCCCATGGAAGTAGGAGCTCCTACTTCCAAAGGGGCAAGTCAGCGGGAGAAGCCACTTGGCCTACCCGGCCAAGAGTCACTGTTCCCCGGCCACACTTGGCAGTAGGTCCCGGGGAGGAATAATGCCCATGGAAGTAGGAGCTCCTACCTCCAAAGGGGCAAGTCAGCGGGAGAAGCCACTTGGCCTATCCGGCCAAGAGTCACTGTTCCCCGGCCACACTTGGCAGTAGGTCCCGGGGAGGAATAATGCCCATGGAAGTAAGAGCTCCTACTTCCAAAGGGGCAAGTCAGCGGGAGAAGCCACTTGGCCTATCCGGCCACATGTCACTGTCCCCCGGCCAAGCTTGGCTGTAGGTCCCGGGGAGGAATAATGCCCATGGAAGTAGGAGCTCCTACTTCCAAAGGGGCAAGTCAGCGGAAGAAGCCACTAGTTCTATCCGGCCAAGAGTCACTGTTCCCCGGCCACACTTGGCAGTAGGTCCCGGGGAGGAATAATGCCCATGGAAGTAGGAGCTCCTACTTCCAAAGGGGCAAGTCAGCGGGAGAAGCCACTTGGCCTATCCGGCCAAGAGTCACTGTTCCCCGGCCACACTTGGCAGTAGGTCCCGGGGAGGAATAATGCCCATGGAAGTAGGAGCTCCTACTTCCAAAGGGGCAAGTCAGCGGGAGAAGCCACTAGTTCTATCCGGCCAAGAGTCACTGTTCCCCGGCAACACTTGGCAGTAGGTCCCGGGGAGGAATAATGCCCATGGAAGTAGGAGCTACTACCTCCAAAGGGTGAAGACACTTGGCTCTAAGTCCCCGAGAGGTATACTGCCCATGGGAGTAAGAGCTCCTACTTCCAAAGGGGCAAGTCAGCGGGAGAAGCCACTTGGCCTATCCGGCCAAGAGTCACTGTTCCCCGGCCACACTTGGCAGTAGGTCCCGGGGAGGAATAATGCCCATGGAAGTAGGAGCTCCTACTTCCAAAGGGGCAAGTCAGCGGGAGAAGCCACTTGGGCTATCCGGCCACATGTCACTGTCCCCCGGCCACACTTGGCAGTAGGTCCCGGGGAGGAATAATGCCCATGGAAGTAAGAGCTCCTACTTCCAAAGGGGCAAGTCAGCGGGAGAAGCCACTTGGCCTAACCGGCCACATGTCACTGTCCCCCGGCCACACTTGGCAGTAGGTCCCGGGGAGGAATAATGCCCATGGAAGTAAGAGCTCCTACTTCCAAAGGGGCAAGTCAGCGGGAGCAGCCACTTGGCCTATCCGGCCAAGAGTCACTGTTCCCCGGCCACACTTGGTAGTAGGTCCCGGGGAGGAATAATGCCCATGGAAGTAGGAGCTCCTACTTCCAAAGGGGCAAGTCAGCGGGAGCAGCCACTTGGCCTATCCGTCCAAGAGTCACTGTTCCCCGGCCACACTTGGCTGTAGGTCCCGGGGAGGAATAATGCCCATGGAAGTAAGAGCTCCTACTTCCAAAGGGGCAAGTCAGCGGGAGAAGCCACTTGGCCTATCCGGCCACATGTCACTGTCCCCCGGCCACACTTGGCAGTAGGTCCCGGGGAGGAATAATGCCCATGGAAGTAGGAGCTACTACCTCCAAAGAGTGAAGACACTTGGCTGTAAGTCCCCGAGAGGTATAGTGCCCATGGAAGTAAGAGCTCCTACTTCCAAAGGGGCAAGTCAGCGGGAGAAGCCACTTGGCCTATCCGGCCAAGAGTCACTGTTCCCCGGCCACACTTGGCAGTAGGTCCCGGGGAGGAATAATGCCCATGGAAGTAGGAGCTCCTACTTCCAAAGGGGCAAGTCAGCGGGAGAAGCCACTTGGCCTATCCGGCCACATGTCACTGTCCCCCGGCCACTCTTGGCAGTAGGTCCCGGGGAGGAATAATGCCCATGGAAGTAGGAGCTCCTACTTCCAAAGGGGCAAGTCAGCGGGAGAAGCCACTTGGCCTATCCGGCCACATGTCACTGTCCCCCGGCCACTCTTGGCAGTAGGTCCCGGGGAGGAATAATGCCCATGGAAGTAGGAGCTCCTACTTCCAAAGGGGCAAGTCAGCGGGAGAAGCCACTTGGCCTACCCAGGCAAGAGTCACTGTTCCCCGGCCACACTTGGCAGTAGGTCCCGGGGAGGAATAATGCCCATGGAAGTAGGAGCTCCTACTTCCAAAGGGTCAAGTCAGCGGGAGAAGCCACTTGGCCTATCCGGCCAAGAGTCACTGTTCCCCGGTCACACTTGGCAGTAGGTCCCGGGGAGGAATAATGCCCATGGAAGTAGGAGCTCCTACTTCCAAAGGGGCAAGTCAGCGGGAGAAGTGACTTGGCCTATCCGAACAAGAGTCACTGTTCCCCGGCCACACTTGGCAGGAGGTCCCGGGGAGGAATAATGCCCATGGAAGTAGGAGCTACTACCTCCAAAGGGTGAAGACACTTGGCTCTAAGTCCCCGAGAGGTATAGTGCCCATGGAAGTAGGAGCTCCTACTTCCAAAGGGGCAAGTCAGCGGGAGAAGCAACTTGGCCTATCCGGCCAAGAGTCACTGTTCCCCGGCCACACTTGGCAGGAGGTCCCGGGGAGGAATAATGCCCATGGAAGTAGGAGCTCCTACTTCCAAAGGGTCAAGTCAGCGGGAGAAGCCACTTGGCCTATCCGGCCAAGAGTCACTGTTCCCCGGCCACACTTGGCAGTAGGTCCCGGGGAGGAATAATGCCCATGGAAGTAGGAGCTCCTACTTCCAAAGGGGAAAGTAAGCGGGAGAAGCAACTTGGCCTATCCGGCCAAGAGTCACTGTTCCCCGGCCACACTTGGCAGTAGGTCCCGGGGAGGAATAATGCCCATGGAAGTAGGAGCTCCTACTTCCAAAGGGGCAAGTCAGCGGGAGAAGCCACTTGGCCTATCCGGCCAAGAGTCACTGTTCCCCGGCCACACTTGGCAGGAGGTCCCGGGGAGGAATAATGCCCATGGAAGTAGGAGCTCCTACTTCCAAAGGGGCAAGTCAGCGGGAGAAGCCACTTGGGCTATCCGGCCACATGTCACTGTCCCCCGGCAACACTTGGCAGTAGGTCCCGGGGAGGAATAATGCCCATGGAAGTAAGAGCTCCTACTTCCAAAGGGGCAAGTCAGCGGGAGAAGCCACTTGGCCTATCCGGCCACATGTCACTGTCCCCCGGCCACACTTGGCAGTAGGTCCCGGGGAGGAATAATGCCCATGGAAGTAAGAGCTCCTACTTCCAAAGGGGCAAGTCAGCGGGAGCAGCCACTTGGCCTATCCGGCCAAGAGTCACTGTTCCCCGGCCACACTTGGCAGTAGGTCCCGGGGAGGAATAATGCCCATGGAAGTAGGAGCTCCTACTTCCAAAGGGGCAAGTCAGCGGGAGCAGCCACTTGGCCTATCCGTCCAAGAGTCACTGTTCCCCGGCCACACTTGGCTGTAGGTCCCGGGGAGGAATAATGCCCATGGAAGTAAGAGCTCCTACTTCCAAAGGGGCAAGTCAGCGGGAGAAGCCACTTGGCCTATCCGGCCACATGTCACTGTCCCCCGGCCACACTTGGCAGTAGGTCCCGGGGAGGAATAATGCCCATGGAAGTAGGAGCTACTACCTCCAAAGGGTGAAGACACTTGGCTCTAAGTCCTCGAGAGGTATACTGCCCATGGAAGTAAGAGCTCCTACTTCCATAGGGGCAAGTCAGCGGGAGAAGCCACTTGGCCTATCCGGCCACATGTCACTGTCCCCCGGCCAAGCTTGGCTGTAGGTCCCGGGGAGGAATAATGCCCATGGAAGTAGGAGCTCCTACTTCCAAAGGGGCAAGTCAGCGGAAGAAGCCACTAGTTCTATCCGGCCAAGAGTCACTGTTCCCCGGCCACACTTGGCAGTAGGTCCCGGGGAGGAATAATGCCCATGGAAGTAGGAGCTCCTACTTCCAAAGGGGCAAGTCAGCGGGAGAAGCCACTTGGCCTACCCAGGCAAGAGTCACTGTTCCCCGGCCACACTTGGCAGTAGGTCCCGGGGAGGAATAATGCCCATGGAAGTAGGAGCTCCTACTTCCAAAGGGGCAAGTCAGCGGGAGAAGCCACTTGGCCTATCCGGCCAAGAGTCACTGTTCCCCGGCCACACTTGGCAGTAGGTCCCGGGGAGGAATAATGACCATGGAAGTAAGAGCTCCTACTTCCAAAGGGGCAAGTCAGCGGGAGAAGCCACTTGGCCTATCCGGCCAAGAGTCACTGTTCCCCGGCCACACTTGGCAGTAGGTCCCGGGGAGGAATAATGCCCATGGAAGTAAGAGCTCCTACTTCCATAGGGGCAAGTCAGCGGGAGAAGCCACTTGGCCTATCCGGCCAAGAGTCACTGTTCCCCGGCCACACTTGGCAGTAGGTCCCGGGGAGGAATAATGCCCATGGAAGTAGGAGCTCACTTGGCTCTAAGTCTTCGAGAGGTATAATGCCCATGGAAGTAAGAGCTCCTACTTCCAAAGGGGCAAGTCAGCGGGAGAAGCCACTTCGCCTACCCGGCCAAGTGTCACTGTCCCCCGGCCAGACTTGGCGGCAAGTCCCGGGGAGGAATAATGCCCATGGAAGTAGGAGCTCCTACTTCCGAAGGGGCAAGTCAGCGGGAGAAGCCACTTCGCCTACCCGGCCAAGTGTCACTGTCCCCCGGCCAGACTTGGCGGCAAGTCCCGGGGAGGAATAATGCCCATGGAAGTAGGAGCTCACTTGGCTCTAAGTCTTCGAGAGGTATAATGCCCATGGAAGTAAGAGCTCCTACTTCCAAAGGGGCAAGTCAGCGGGAGAAGCCACTTCGCCTACCCGGCCAAGTGTCACTGTCCCCCGGCCAGACTTGGCGGCAAGTCCCGGGGAGGAATAATGCCCATGGAAGTAGGAGCTCCTACTTCCAAAGGGGCAAGTCAGCGGGAGCAGCCACTTGGCCTATCCGGCCAAGAGTCACTGTTCCCCGGCCACACTTGGCAGTAGGTCCCGGGGAGGAATAATGCCCATGGAAGTAGGAGCTCCTACTTCCAAAGGGGCAAGTCAGCGGGAGCAGCCACTTGGCCTATCCGTCCAAGAGTCACTGTTCCCCGGCCACACTTGGCTGTAGGTCCCGGGGAGGAATAATGCCCATGGAAGTAAGAGCTCCTACTTCCAAAGGGGCAAGTCAGCGGGAGAAGCCACTTGGCCTATCCGGCCACATGTCACTGTCCCCCGGCCACACTTGGCAGTAGGTCCCGGGGAGGAATAATGCCCATGGAAGTAGGAGCTACTACCTCCAAAGAGTGAAGACACTTGGCTCTAAGTCCACGAGAGGTATAGTGCCCATGGAAGTAAGAGCTCCTACTTCCAAAGGGTCAAGTCAGCGGGAGAAGCCACTTGGCCTATCCGGCCAAGAGTCACTGTTCCCCGGCCACACTTGGCAGTAGGTCCCGGAGAGGAATAATGCCCATGGAAGTAGGAGCTCCTACTTCCAAAGGGGCAAGTCAGCGGGAGAAGCCACTTGGCATATACGGCCAAGAGTCACTGTTCCCCGGCCACACTTGGCAGTAGGTCCCGGGGAGGAATAATGCCCATGGAAGTAGGAGCTCCTACTTCCAAAGGGGCAAGTCAGCGGGAGAAGCCACTTGGCCTATCCGGCCACATGTCACTGTCCCCCGGCCACTCTTGGCAGTAGGTCCCGGGGAGGAATAATGCCCATGGAAGTAGGAGCTCCTACTTCCAAAGGGGCAAGTCAGCGGGAGAAGCCACTTGGCCTACCCAGGCAAGAGTCACTGTTCCCCGGCCACACTTGGCAGTAGGTCCCGGGGAGGAATAATGCCCATGGAAGTAGGAGCTCCTACTTCCAAAGGGTCAAGTCAGCGGGAGAAGCCACTTGGCCTATCCGGCCAAGAGTCACTGTTCCCCGGCCACACTTGGCAGTAGGTCCCGGGGAGGAATAATGCCCATGGAAGTAGGAGCTCCTACTTCCAAAGGGGCAAGTCAGCGGGAGAAGCCACTTGGCCTATCCGAACAAGAGTCACTGTTCCCCGGCCACACTTGGCAGGAGGTCCCGGGGAGGAATAATGCCCATGGAAGTAGGAGCTACTACCTCCAAAGGGTGAAGACACTTGGCTCTAAGTCCCCGAGAGGTATAGTGCCCATGGAAGTAGGAGCTCCTACTTCCAAAGGGGCAAGTCAGCGGGAGAAGCAACTTGGCCTATCCGGCCAAGAGTCACTGTTCCCCGGCCACACTTGGCAGGAGGTCCCGGGGAGGAATAATGCCCATGGAAGTAGGAGCTCCTACTTCCAAAGGGTCAAGTCAGCGGGAGAAGCCACTTGGCCTATCCGGCCAAGAGTCACTGTTCCCCGGCCACACTTGGCAGTAGGTCCCGGGGAGGAATAATGCCCATGGAAGTAGGAGCTCCTACTTCCAAAGGGGAAAGTAAGCGGGAGAAGCCACTTGGCCTATCCGGCCAAGAGTCACTGTTCCCCGGCCACACTTGGCAGTAGGTCCCGGGGAGGAATAATGCCCATGGAAGTAGGAGCTCCTACTTCCAAAGGGGAAAGTAAGCGGGAGAAGCAACTTGGCCTATCCGGCCAAGAGTCACTGTTCCCCGGCCACACTTGGCAGTAGGTCCCGGGGAGGAATAATGCCCATGGAAGTAGGAGCTCCTACTTCCAAAGGGGCAAGTCAGCGGGAGAAGCCACTTGGCCTATCCGGCCAAGAGTCACTGTTCCCCGGCCACACTTGGCAGGAGGTCCCGGGGAGGAATAATGCCCATGGAAGTAGGAGCTCCTACTTCCAAAGGGGCAAGTCAGCGGGAGAAGCCACTTGGGCTATCCGGCCACATGTCACTGTCCCCCGGCAACACTTGGCAGTAGGTCCCGGGGAGGAATAATGCCCATGGAAGTAAGAGCTCCTACTTCCAAAGGGGCAAGTCAGCGGGAGAAGCCACTTGGCCTATCCGGCCACATGTCACTGTCCCCCGGCCACACTTGGCAGTAGGTCCCGGGGAGGAATAATGCCCATGGAAGTAAGAGCTCCTACTTCCAAAGGGGCAAGTCAGCGGGAGCAGCCACTTGGCCTATCCGGCCAAGAGTCACTGTTCCCCGGCCACACTTGGCAGTAGGTCCCGGGGAGGAATAATGCCCATGGAAGTAGGAGCTCCTACTTCCAAAGGGGCAAGTCAGCGGGAGCAGCCACTTGGCCTATCCGTCCAAGAGTCACTGTTCCCCGGCCACACTTGGCTGTAGGTCCCGGGGAGGAATAATGCCCATGGAAGTAAGAGCTCCTACTTCCAAAGGGGCAAGTCAGCGGGAGAAGCCACTTGGCCTATCCGGCCACATGTCACTGTCCCCCGGCCACACTTGGCAGTAGGTCCCGGGGAGGAATAATGCCCATGGAAGTAGGAGCTACTACCTCCAAAGGGTGAAGACACTTGGCTCTAAGTCCTCGAGAGGTATACTGCCCATGGAAGTAAGAGCTCCTACTTCCATAGGGGCAAGTCAGCGGGAGAAGCCACTTGGCCTATCCGGCCACATGTCACTGTCCCCCGGCCAAGCTTGGCTGTAGGTCCCGGGGAGGAATAATGCCCATGGAAGTAGGAGCTCCTACTTCCAAAGGGGCAAGTCAGCGGAAGAAGCCACTAGTTCTATCCGGCCAAGAGTCACTGTTCCCCGGCCACACTTGGCAGTAGGTCCCGGGGAGGAATAATGCCCATGGAAGTAGGAGCTCCTACTTCCAAAGGGGCAAGTCAGCGGGAGAAGCCACTTGGCCTACCCAGGCAAGAGTCACTGTTCCCCGGCCACACTTGGCAGTAGGTCCCGGGGAGGAATAATGCCCATGGAAGTAGGAGCTCCTACTTCCAAAGGGGCAAGTCAGCGGGAGAAGCCACTTGGCCTATCCGGCCAAGAGTCACTGTTCCCCGGCCACACTTGGCAGTAGGTCCCGGGGAGGAATAATGACCATGGAAGTAAGAGCTCCTACTTCCAAAGGGGCAAGTCAGCGGGAGAAGCCACTTGGCCTATCCGGCCAAGAGTCACTGTTCCCCGGCCACACTTGGCAGTAGGTCCCGGGGAGGAATAATGCCCATGGAAGTAAGAGCTCCTACTTCCATAGGGGCAAGTCAGCGGGAGAAGCCACTTGGCCTATCCGGCCAAGAGTCACTCTTCCCCGGCTACACTTGGCAGTAGGTCCCGGGGAGGAATAATGACCATGGAAGTAAGAGCTCCTACTTCCAAAGGGGCAAGTCAGCGGGAGAAGCCACTTGGCCTATCCGGCCAAGAGTCACTGTTCCCCGGCCACACTTGGCAGTAGGTCCCGGGGAGGAATAATGCCCATGGAAGTAAGAGCTCCTACTTCCAAAGGGGCAAGTCAGCGGGAGAAGCCACTTGGCCTATCCGGCCAAGAGTCACTGTTCCCCGGCCACACTTGGCAGTAGGTCCCGGGGAGGAATAATGCCCATGGAAGTAGGAGCTCCTACTTCCAAAGGGGCAAGTCAGCGGGAGAAGCCACTTGGCCTATCCGGCAAAGAGTCACTGTTCCCCGGCTACACTTGGCAGTAGGTCCCGGGGAGGAATAATGACCATGGAAGTAAGAGCTCCTACTTCCAAAGGGGCAAGTCAGCGGGAGAAGCCACTTGGCCTATCCGGCCAAGAGTCACTGTTCCCCGGCCACACTTGGCAGTAGGTCCCGGGGAGGAATAATGCCCATGGAAGTAAGAGCTCCTACTTCCAAAGGGGCAAGTCAGCGGGAGAAGCCACTTGGCCTATCCGGCCAAGAGTCACTGTTCCCCGGCCACACTTGGCAGTAGGTCCCGGGGAGGAATAATGCCCATGGAAGTAGGAGCTCCTACTTCCAAAGGGGCAAGTCAGCGGGAGAAGCCACTTGGCCTATCCGGCCAGGAGTCACTGTTCCCCGGCCACTCTTGGCTGTAGGTCCCGGGGAGGAATAATGCCCATGGAAGTAAGAGCTCCTACTTCCAAAGGGGCAAGTCAGCGGGAGAAGCCACTTGGCCTATCCGGCCACATGTCACTGTCCCCCGGCCACACTTGGCAGTAGGTCCCGGGGAGGAATAATGCCCATGGAAGTAGGAGCTACTACCTCCAAAGGGTGAAGACACTTGGCTCTAAGTCCTCGAGAGGTATACTGCCCATGGAAGTAAGAGCTCCTACTTCCATAGGGGCAAGTCAGCGGGAGAAGCCACTTGGCCTATCCGGCCACATGTCACTGTCCCCCGGCCAAGCTTGGCTGTAGGTCCCGGGGAGGAATAATGCCCATGGAAGTAGGAGCTCCTACTTCCAAAGGGGCAAGTCAGCGGAAGAAGCCACTAGTTCTATCCGGCCAAGAGTCACTGTTCCCCGGCCACACTTGGCAGTAGGTCCCGGGGAGGAATAATGCCCATGGAAGTAGGAGCTCCTACTTCCAAAGGGGCAAGTCAGCGGGAGAAGCCACTTGGCCTACCCAGGCAAGGTCACTGTTCCCCGGCCACACTTGGCAGTAGGTCCCGGGGAGGAATAATGCCCATGGAAGTAGGAGCTCCTACTTCCAAAGGGGCAAGTCAGCGGGAGAAGCCACTTGGCCTATCCGGCCAAGAGTCACTGTTCCCCGGCCACACTTGGCAGTAGGTCCCGGGGAGGAATAATGACCATGGAAGTAAGAGCTCCTACTTCCAAAGGGGCAAGTCAGCGGGAGAAGCCACTTGGCCTATCCGGCCAAGAGTCACTGTTCCCCGGCCACACTTGGCAGTAGGTCCCGGGGAGGAATAATGCCCATGGAAGTAAGAGCTCCTACTTCCATAGGGGCAAGTCAGCGGGAGAAGCCACTTGGCCTATCCGGCCAAGAGTCACTCTTCCCCGGCTACACTTGGCAGTAGGTCCCGGGGAGGAATAATGACCATGGAAGTAAGAGCTCCTACTTCCAAAGGGGCAAGTCAGCGGGAGAAGCCACTTGGCCTACCCGGCCAAGAGTCACTGTTCCCCGGCCACACTTGGCAGTAGGTCCCGGGGAGGAATAATGCCCATGGAAGTAAGAGCTCCTACTTCCAAAGGGGCAAGTCAGCGGGAGAAGCCACTTGGCCTATCCGGCCAAGAGTCACTGTTCCCCGGCCACACTTGGCAGTAGGTCCCGGGGAGGAATAATGCCCATGGAAGTAGGAGCTCCTACTTCCAAAGGGGCAAGTCAGCGGGAGAAGCCACTTGGCCTATCCGGCAAAGAGTCACTGTTCCCCGGCTACACTTGGCAGTAGGTCCCGGGGAGGAATAATGACCATGGAAGTAAGAGCTCCTACTTCCAAAGGGGCAAGTCAGCGGGAGAAGCCACTTGGCCTATCCGGCCAAGAGTCACTGTTCCCCGGCCACACTTGGCAGTAGGTCCCGGGGAGGAATAATGCCCATGGAAGTAAGAGCTCCTACTTCCAAAGGGGCAAGTCAGCGGGAGAAGCCACTTGGCCTATCCGGCCAAGAGTCACTGTTCCCCGGCCACACTTGGCAGTAGGTCCCGGGGAGGAATAATGCCCATGGAAGTAGGAGCTCCTACTTCCAAAGGGGCAAGTCAGCGGGAGAAGCCACTTGGCCTATCCGGCCAGGAGTCACTGTTCCCCGGCCACTCTTGGCTGTAGGTCCCGGGGAGGAATAATGCCCATGGAAGTAGGAGCTACTACCTCCAAAGGGGCAAGTCAGCGGGAGAAGCCACTTGGCCTATCCGGCCAAGAGTCACTGTTCCCCGGCCACACTTGGCAGTATGTCCCGGGGAGGAATAATGCCCATGGAAGTAGGAGCTACTACCTCCAAAGGGTGAAGACACTTGGCTCTAAGTCCCCGAGAGGTATACTGCCCATGGAAGTAAGAGCTCCTACTTCCATAGGGGCAAGTCAGCGGGAGAAGCCACTTGGCCTAACCGGCCAAGAGTCACTGTTCCCCGGCCACACTTGGCCGTAGGTCCCGGGGAGGAATAATGCCCATGGAAGTAGGAGCTCCTACTTCCAAAGGGGCAAGTCAGCGGGAGAAGCCACTCGGCCTATCCGGCCAAGAGTCACTGTTCCCCGGCCACACTTGGCAGTAGGTCCCGGGGAGGAATAATGCCCATGGAAGTAGGAGCTACTACTTCCAAAGGGGCAAGTCAGCGGGAGAAGCCACTTGGCCTATCCGGCCACATGTCACTGTTCCCCGGCCACACTTGGCAGTAGGTCCCGGGGAGGAATAATGCCCATGGAAGTAGGAGCTCCTACTTCCAAAGGGGCAAGTCAGCGGGAGAAGCCACTTGGCCTATCCGGCCAAGAGTCACTGTTCCCCGGCCACACTTGGCAGTAGGTCCCGGGGAGGAATAATGCCCATGGAAGTAGGAGCTCCTACTTCCAAAGGGGCAAGTCAGCGGGAGAAGCCACTAGTTCTATCCGGCCAAGAGTCACTGTTCCCCGGCCACACTTGGCAGTAGGTCCCGGGGAGGAATAATGCCCATGGAAGTAGGAGCTCACTTGGCTCTAAGTCTTCGAGAGGTATAATGCCCATGGAAGTAAGAGCTCCTACTTCCAAAGGGGCAAGTCAGCGGGAGAAGCCACTTCGCCTACCCGGCCAAGTGTCACTGTCCCCCGGCCAGACTTGGCGGCAAGTCCCGGGGAGGAATAATGCCCATGGAAGTAGGAGCTCCTACTTCCAAAGGGGCAAGTCAGCGGGAGAAGCCACTTCGCCTACCCGGCCAAGTGTCACTGTCCCCCGGCCAGACTTGGCGGCAAGTCCCGGGGAGGAATAATGCCCATGGAAGTAGGAGCTCCTACTTCCAAAGGGGCAAGTCAGCGGGAGAAGCCACTTCGCCTACCCGGCCAAGTGTCACTGTCCCCCGGCCAGACTTGGCGGCAAGTCCCGGGGAGGAATAATGCCCATGGAAGTAGGAGCTCACTTGGCTCTAAGTCTTCGAGAGGTATAATGCCCATGGAAGTAAGAGCTCCTACTTCCAAAGGGGCAAGTCAGCGGGAGAAGCCACTTCGCCTACCCGGCCAAGTGTCACTGTCCCCCGGCCAGACTTGGCGGCAAGTCCCGGGGAGGAATAATGCCCATGGAAGTAGGAGCTCCTACTTCCAAAGGGGCAAGTCAGCGGGAGAAGCCACTTCGCCTACCCGGCCAAGTGTCACTGTCCCCCGGCCAGACTTGGCGGCAAGTCCCGGGGAGGAATAATGCCCATGGAAGTAGGAGCTCCTACTTCCAAAGGGGCAAGTCAGCGGGAGAAGCCACTTCGCCTACCCGGCCAAGTGTCACTGTCCCCCGGCCAGACTTGGCGGCAAGTCCCGGGGAGGAATAATGCCCATGGAAGTAGGAGCTCCTACTTCCAAAGGGGCAAGTCAGCGGGAGAAGCCACTTCGCCTACCCGGCCAAGTGTCACTGTCCCCCGGCCAGACTTGGCGGCAAGTCCCGGGGAGGAATAATGCCCATGGAAGTAGGAGCTCACTTGGCTCTAAGTCTTCGAGAGGTATAATGCCCATGGAAGTAAGAGCTCCTACTTCCAAAGGGGCAAGTCAGCGGGAGAAGCCACTTCGCCTACCCGGCCAAGTGTCACTGTCCCCCGGCCAGACTTGGCGGGAAGTCCCGGGGAGGAATAATGCCCATGGAAGTAGGAGCTCCTACTTCCAAAGGGGCAAGTCAGCGGGAGAAGCCACTTCGCCTACCCGGCCAAGTGTCACTGTCCCCCGGCCAGACTTGGCGGCAAGTCCCGGGGAGGAATAATGCCCATGGAAGTAGGAGCTCCTACTTCCAAAGGGGCAAGTCAGCGGGAGAAGCCACTTCGCCTACCCGGCCAAGTGTCACTGTCCCCCGGCCAGACTTGGCGGCAAGTCCCGGGGAGGAATAATGCCCATGGAAGTAGGAGCTCACTTGGCTCTAAGTCTTCGAGAGGTATAATGCCCATGGAAGTAAGAGCTCCTACTTCCAAAGGGGCAAGTCAGCGGGAGAAGCCACTTCGCCTACCCGGCCAAGTGTCACTGTCCCCCGGCCAGACTTGGCGGCAAGTCCCGGGGAGGAATAATGCCCATGGAAGTAGGAGCTCACTTGGCTCTAAGTCTTCGAGAGGTATAATGCCCATGGAAGTAAGAGCTCCTACTTCCAAAGGGGCAAGTCAGCGGGAGAAGCCACTTCGCCTACCCGGCCAAGTGTCACTGTCCCCCGGCCAGACTTGGCGGCAAGTCCCGGGGAGGAATAATGCCCATGGAAGTAGGAGCTCCTACTTCCAAAGGGGCAAGTCAGCGGGAGAAGCCACTTCGCCTACCCGGCCAAGTGTCACTGTCCCCCGGCCAGACTTGGCGGCAAGTCCCGGGGAGGAATAATGCCCATGGAAGTAGGAGCTCCTACTTCCAAAGGGGCAAGTCAGCGGGAGAAGCCACTTCGCCTACCCGGCCAAGTGTCACTGTCCCCCGGCCAGACTTGGCGGCAAGTCCCGGGGAGGAATAATGCCCATGGAAGTAGGAGCTCCTACTTCCAAAGGGGCAAGTCAGCGGGAGAAGCCACTTCGCCTACCCGGCCAAGTGTCACTGTCCCCCGGCCAGACTTGGCGGCAAGTCCCGGGGAGGAATAATGCCCATGGAAGTAGGAGCTCACTTGGCTCTAAGTCTTCGAGAGGTATAATGCCCATGGAAGTAAGAGCTCCTACTTCCAAAGGGGCAAGTCAGCGGGAGAAGCCACTTCGCCTACCCGGCCAAGTGTCACTGTCCCCCGGCCAGACTTGGCGGGAAGTCCCGGGGAGGAATAATGCCCATGGAAGTAGGAGCTCCTACTTCCAAAGGGGCAAGTCAGCGGGAGAAGCCACTTCGCCTACCCGGCCAAGTGTCACTGTCCCCCGGCCAGACTTGGCGGCAAGTCCCGGGGAGGAATAATGCCCATGGAAGTAGGAGCTCCTACTTCCAAAGGGGCAAGTCAGCGGGAGAAGCCACTTCGCCTACCCGGCCAAGTGTCACTGTCCCCCGGCCAGACTTGGCGGCAAGTCCCGGGGAGGAATAATGCCCATGGAAGTAGGAGCTCCTACTTCCAAAGGGGCAAGTCAGCGGGAGAAGCCACTTCGCCTACCCGGCCAAGTGTCACTGTCCCCCGGCCAGACTTGGCGGCAAGTCCCGGGGAGGAATAATGCCCATGGAAGTAGGAGCTCACTTGGCTCTAAGTCTTCGAGAGGTATAATGCCCATGGAAGTAAGAGCTCCTACTTCCAAAGGGGCAAGTCAGCGGGAGAAGCCACTTCGCCTACCCGGCCAAGTGTCACTGTCCCCCGGCCAGACTTGGCGGGAAGTCCCGGGGAGGAATAATGCCCATGGAAGTAGGAGCTCCTACTTCCAAAGGGGCAAGTCAGCGGGAGAAGCCACTTCGCCTACCCGGCCAAGTGTCACTGTCCCCCGGCCAGACTTGGCGGCAAGTCCCGGGGAGGAATAATGCCCATGGAAGTAGGAGCTCCTACTTCCAAAGGGGCAAGTCAGCGGGAGAAGCCACTTCGCCTACCCGGCCAAGTGTCACTGTCCCCCGGCCAGACTTGGCGGCAAGTCCCGGGGAGGAATAATGCCCATGGAAGTAGGAGCTCACTTGGCTCTAAGTCTTCGAGAGGTATAATGCCCATGGAAGTAAGAGCTCCTACTTCCAAAGGGGCAAGTCAGCGGGAGAAGCCACTTCGCCTACCCGGCCAAGTGTCACTGTCCCCCGGCCAGACTTGGCGGCAAGTCCCGGGGAGGAATAATGCCCATGGAAGTAGGAGCTCCTACTTCCAAAGGGGCAAGTCAGCGGGAGAAGCCACTTCGCCTACCCGGCCAAGTGTCACTGTCCCCCGGCCAGACTTGGCGGCAAGTCCCGGGGAGGAATAATGCCCATGGAAGTAGGAGCTCCTACTTCCAAAGGGGCAAGTCAGCGGGAGAAGCCACTTCGCCTACCCGGCCAAGTGTCACTGTCCCCCGGCCAGACTTGGCGGCAAGTCCCGGGGAGGAATAATGCCCATGGAAGTAGGAGCTCACTTGGCTCTAAGTCTTCGAGAGGTATAATGCCCATGGAAGTAAGAGCTCCTACTTCCAAAGGGGCAAGTCAGCGGGAGAAGCCACTTCGCCTACCCGGCCAAGTGTCACTGTCCCCCGGCCAGACTTGGCGGCAAGTCCCGGGGAGGAATAATGCCCCATGGAGCTCGGGCAGACTAGAAGTAACCTCGTCTGCCCGCTGGAGGGCGCCCTTCCCGGAGCGGAGGGGACCCCCTTGGCCACAAAGTGCAAGCCGAGTTTGGAGCTCGAAACCCGGCCACGCTTGGTCGTAGGTCCCGGTGAGGAACATGGCCATGGAAGTCGGAGCTCAAACCTCCAAATTGACCTCAGCGGGAGCACTTGCTGAGGCTGCCCGGGCATGGGTTACTGTTCCCCGGGCACACTTGGTCGTAGGTCCAAGTGTGGAACGTGTCCATGGAAGTTGAAGTGAAGAGAACCGCGAAAGGGAGTTTTTGCGCGAAGCCGCGGCCGAGGAGGGCTCACCGATCCCGGCGTGATTTCTGCCAGGCCCGGTACCCAAACCGAACTCCGCATGGTGGCTGGATCCGCGACCCTGGAACCCTGGGCCGGGAGCCTAGGGGCGAGAGGGGCCCCATGGAGCTCGGGCAGACTAGAAGTACCCTCGTCTGCCCGCTGGAGGGCGCCCTTCCCGGAGCGGAGGGGACCCCCCAAGCGACCAAGTGCAAGCCGAGTTTGGAGCTCGAACCCGGCCACACTTGGTAGTATGTCCCGGTGAGGAACATGCCCATGGAAGTAAGAGCTCAGCGGGAGCAGCCACTCAGGCTACCCGGGAATGTGTCACTGTCCCCGGCCAAGACTTGGCGGCAAGTCCCGGGGAGGAATAGTTCCCATGGAAGTAGCTCAGCGGGAGCAGCCGCTCAGGCTACCCGGGAATGTGTCACTGTCCCCCGGCCAGACTTGGCGGCAGGTCCCGGGGAGGAATAGTGCTCATGGAAGTAGCTCAGCGGGAGCAGCCACTCAGGCTACCCGGGAATGTGTCACTGTCCCTCGGCCACACTTGGTCGTTGATTCCTGATGAGGAACATGCCCATGGAACTAAAGAGTGCAGCGGGAGCAGCCGCTCAGGCTACCCGGGAATGTGTCACTGTCCCCCGGCCAGACTTGGCGGCAGGTCCCGGGGAGGAATAGTGCCCATGGAAGTCGGAGCTCCAACCTCCAAGTTGACCTCAGCGGGAGCAGCCGCTGAGGCTACCCGGGCATGGGTGACTGTTCCCCGGGCACACTTGGTCGTAGGTCCAAGTGTGGAACGTGTCCATGGAAGTTGAAGGGAAGAGAACCGCGAAAGGGAGTTTGGAGGCTGAGCCGCGGCCGAGGAGGTCTCACCGATCCCGGCGTGATTCCAGCCAGGCCCGGTACCCTATACCGAACTCGACAGGGTGGCTGTATCCGGGACCCTGGAACCCTGGGCGGGGAGCCTAGGGGCGAGAGGGGCCCCATGGAGCTCGGGCAGACTAGAAGTACCCTCGTCTGCCCGCTGGAGGGCGCCCTTCCCGGAGCGGAGGGGACCCCCCAAGCGACCAAGTGCAAGCCGAGTTTGGAGCTCGAAACCCGGCCACACTTGGTAGTATGTCCCGGTGAGGAACATGCCCATGGAAGTAAGAGCTCAGCGGGAGCAGCCACTCAGGCTACCCGGGAATGTGTCACTGTCCCCCGGCCAAGACTTGGCGGCAAGTCCCGGGGAGGAATAGTTCCCATGGAAGTAGCTCAGCGGGAGCAGCCACTCAGGCTACCCGGGAATGTGTCACTGTCCCCCGGCCAGACTTGGCGGCAGGTCCCGGGGAGGAATAGTGCTCATGGAAGTAGCTCAGCGGGAGCAGCTGCTGAGGCTACCCGGGAATGTGTCACTGTCCCTGGGCCACACTTGGTCGTTGGTTCCTGATGAGGAACATGCCCATGGAAGTAAGAGTTCAGCGGGAGAAGCCGCTCAGGCTACCCGGGAATGTGTCACTGTCCCTCGGCCAGACTTGGCGGCAGGTCCCGGGGAGGAATAGTGCCCATGGAAGTCGGAGCTCCAACCTCCAAGTTGACCTCAGCGGGAGCAGCCGCTGAGGCTACCCGGGCATGGGTGACTGTTCCCCGGCCACACTTGGTCGGAGGTCCCGGTGTGGAACATGCCCATGGAAGTTGAAGGGAAGAGAACCGCGAAAGGGAGTTTGGAGGCTGAGCCGCGGCCGAGGAGGTCTCACCGATCCCGGCGTGATTCCAGCCAGGCCCGGTACCCTATACCGAACTCTACAGGGTGGCTGTATCCGGGACCCTGGAACCCTGGGCGGGGAGCTAGGGGCGAGAGGGGCCCCATGGAGCTCGGGCAGACTAGAAGTACCCTCGTCTGCCCGCTGGAGGGCGCCCTTCCCGGAGCGGAGGGGACCCCCAAGCGACCAAGTGCAAGCCGAGTTTGGAGCTCGAAACCCGGCCACACTTGGTAGTATGTCCCGGTGAGGAACATGCCCATGGAAGTAAGAGCTCAGCGGGAGCAGCCACTCAGGCTACCCGGGAATGTGTCACTGTCCCCCGGCCAAGACTTGGCGGCAAGTCCCGGGGAGGAATAGTGCCCATGGAAGTAGCTCAGCGGGAGCAGCCGCTCAGGCTACCCGGGAATGTGTCACTGTCCCCCGGCCAGACTTGGCGGCAGGTCCCGGGGAGGAATAGTGCTCATGGAAGTAGCTCAGCGGGAGCAGCTGCTGAGGCTACCCGGGAATGTGTCACTGTCCCTGGGCCACACTTGGTCGTTGGTTCCTGATGAGGAACATGCCCATGGAAGTAAGAGTTCAGCGGGAGCAGCCGCTCAGGGCTACCCGGGAATGTGTCACTGTCCCCCGGCCAGACTTGGCGGCAGGTCCCGGGGAGGAATAGTGCCCATGGAAGTCGGAGCTCCAGCCTCCAAGTTGACCTCAGCGGGAGCAGCCGCTGAGGCTACCCGGGCATGGGTGACTGTTCCCCGGCCACACTTGGTCGGAGGTCCCGGTGTGGAACATGCCCATGGAAGTTGAAGGGAAGAGAACCGCGAAAGGGAGTTTGGAGGCTGAGCCGCGGCCGAGGAGGTCTCACCGATCCCGGCGTGATTCCAGCCAGGCCCGGTACCCTATACCGAACTCGGCAGGGTGGCTGTATCCGGGACCCTGGAACCCTGGGCGGGGAGCCTAGGGGCGAGAGGGGCCCCATGGAGCTCGGGCAGACTAGAAGTACCCTCGTCTGCCCGCTGGAGGGCGCCCTTCCCGGAGCGGAGGGGACCCCCAAGCGACCAAGTGCAAGCCGAGTTTGGAGCTCGAAACCCGGCCACACTTGGTAGTATGTCCCGGTGAGGAACATGCCCATGGAAGTAAGAGCTCAGCGGGAGCAGCCACTCAGGCTACCCGGCAATGTGTCACTGTCCCCCGGCCAAGACTTGGCGGCAAGTCCCGGGGAGGAATAGTGCCCATGGAAGTAGCTCAGCGGGAGCAGCCGCTCAGGCTACCCGGGAATGTGTCACTGTCCCCCGGCCAGACTTGGCGGCAGGTCCCGGGGAGGAATAGTGCTCATGGAAGTAGCTCAGCGGGAGCAGCTGCTGAGATACCCGGGAATGTGTCACTGTCCCTGGGCCACACTTGGTCGTTGGTTCCTGATGAGGAACATGCCCATGGAAGTAAGAGTTCAGCGGGAGAAGCCGCTCAGGCTACCCGGGAATGTGTCACTGTCCCCCGGCCAGACTTGGCGGCAGGTCCCGGGGAGGAATAGTGCCCATGGAAGTCGGAGCTCCAACCTCCAAGTTGACCTCAGCGGGAGCACTTGCTGAGGCTACCCGGGCATGGGCGACTGTTCCCGGCCACACTTGGTCGGAGGTCCCGGTGTGGAACATGCCCATGGAAGTTGAAGGGAAGAGAACCGCGAAAGGGAGTTTGGAGGCTGAGCCGCGGCCGAGGAGGTCTCACCGATCCCGGCGTGATTCCAGCCAGGCCCGGTACCCTATACCGAACTCGGCAGGGTGGCTGTATCCGGGACCCTGGAACCCTGGGCGGGGAGCCTAGGGGCGAGAGGGGCCCCATGGAGCTCGGGCAGACTAGAAGTACCCTCGTCTGCCCGCTGGAGGGCGCCCTTCCCGGAGCGGAGGGGACCCCCAAGCGACCAAGTGCAAGCCGAGTTTGGAGCTCGAACCCGGCCACACTTGGTAGTATGTCCCGGTGAGGAACATGCCCATGGAAGTAAGAGCTCAGCGGGAGCAGCCACTCAGGCTACCCGGCAATGTGTCACTGTCCCCCGGCCAAGACTTGGCGGCAAGTCCCGGGGAGGAATAGTGCCCATGGAAGTAGCTCAGCGGGAGCAGCCGCTCAGGCTACCCGGGAATGTGTCACTGTCCCCCGGCCAGACTTGGCGGCAGGTCCCGGGGAGGAATAGTGCTCATGGAAGTAGCTCAGCGGGAGCAGCTGCTGAAGATACCCGGGAATGTGTCACTGTCCCTGGGCCACACTTGGTCGTTGGTTCCTGATGAGGAACATGCCCATGGAAGTAAGAGTTCAGCGGGAGAAGCCGCTCAGGCTACCCGGGAATGTGTCACTGTCCCCGGCCAGACTTGGCGGCAGGTCCCGGGGAGGAATAGTGCCCATGGAAGTCGGAGCTCCAACCTCCAAGTTGACCTCAGCGGGAGCACTTGCTGAGGCTACCCGGGCATGGGCGACTGTTCCCCGGCCACACTTGGTCGGAGGTCCCGGTGTGGAACATGCCCATGGAAGTTGAAGGGAAGAGAACCGCGAAAGGGAGTTTGGAGGCTGAGCCGCGGCCGAGGAGGTCTCACCGATCCCGGCGTGATTCCAGCCAGGCCCGGTACCCTATACCGAACTCGGCAGGGTGGCTGTATCCGGGACCCTGGAACCCTGGGCGGGGAGCCTAGGGGCGAGAGGGGCCCCATGGAGCTCGGGCAGACTAGAAGTACCCTCGTCTGCCCGCTGGAGGGCGCCCTTCCCGGAGCGGAGGGGACCCCCAAGCGACCAAGTGCAAGCCGAGTTTGGAGCTCGAAACCCGGCCACACTTGGTAGTATGTCCCGGTGAGGAACATGCCCATGGAAGTAAGAGCTCAGCGGGAGCAGCCACTCAGGCTACCCGGCAATGTGTCACTGTCCCCCGGCCAAGACTTGGCGGCAAGTCCCGGGGAGGAATAGTGCCCATGGAAGTAGCTCAGCGGGAGCAGCCGCTCAGGCTACCCGGGAATGTGTCACTGTCCCCCGGCCAGACTTGGCGGCAGGTCCCGGGGAGGAATAGTGCTCATGGAAGTAGCTCAGCGGGAGCAGCTGCTGAAGATACCCGGGAATGTGTCACTGTCCCTGGGCCACACTTGGTCGTTGGTTCCTGATGAGGAACATGCCCATGGAAGTAAGAGTTCAGCGGGAGAAGCCGCTCAGGCTACCCGGGAATGTGTCACTGTCCCCCGGCCAGACTTGGCGGCAGGTCCCGGGGAGGAATAGTGCCCATGGAAGTCGGAGCTCCAACCTCCAAGTTGACCTCAGCGGGAGCACTTGCTGAGGCTACCCGGGCATGGGCGACTGTTCCCCGGCCACACTTGGTCGGAGGTCCCGGTGTGGAACATGCCCATGGAAGTTGAAGGGAAGAGAACCGCGAAAGGGAGTTTGGAGGCTGAGCCGCGGCCGAGGAGGTCTCACCGATCCCGGCGTGATTCCAGCCAGGCCCGGTACCCTATACCGAACTCGACAGGGTGGCTGTATCCGGGACCCTGGAACCCTGGGCGGGGAGCCTAGGGGCGAGAGGGGCCCCATGGAGCTCGGGCAGACTAGAAGTACCCTCGTCTGCCCGCTGGAGGGCGCCCTTCCCGGAGCGGAGGGGACCCCCCAAGCGACCAAGTGCAAGCCGAGTTTGGAGCTCGAAACCCGGCCACACTTGGTAGTATGTCCCGGTGAGGAACATGCCCATGGAAGTAAGAGCTCAGCGGGAGCAGCCACTCAGGCTACCCGGGAATGTGTCACTGTCCCCCGGCCAGACTTGGCGGCAGGTCCCGGGGAGGAATAGTGCCCATGGAAGTAGCCCAGCGGGAGCAGCCGCTCAGGCTACCCGGGAATGTGTCACTGTCCCCCGGCCAGACTTGGCGGCAGGTCCCGGGGAGGAATAGTGCTCATGGAAGTAGCTCAGCGGGAGCAGCTGCTGAGGCTACCCGGGAATGTGTCACTGTCCCTGGGCAACACTTGGTCGTTGGTTCCTGATGAGGAACATGCCCATGGAAGTAAGAGTTCAGCGGGAGAAGCCGCTCAAGCTACCCGGGAATGTGTCACTGTCCCCCGGCCAGACTTGGCGGCAGGTCCCGGGGAGGAATAGTGCCCATGGAAGTCGGAGCTCCAACCTCCAAGTTGACCTCAGCGGGAGCACTTGCTGAGGCTACCCGGGCATGGGCGACTGTTCCCCGGCCACACTTGGTCGGAGGTCCCGGTGTGGAACATGCCCATGGAAGTTGAAGGGAAGAGAACCGCGAAAGGGAGTTTGGAGGCTGAGCCGCGGCCGAGGAGGTCTCACCGATCCCGGCGTGATTCCAGCCAGGCCCGGTACCCTATACCGAACTCGGCAGGGTGGCTGTATCCGGGACCCTGGAACCCTGGGCGGGGAGCCTAGGGGCGAGAGGGGCCCCATGGAGCTCGGGCAGACTAGAAGTACCCTCGTCTGCCCGCTGGAGGGCGCCCTTCCCGGAGCGGAGGGGACCCCCAAGCGACCAAGTGCAAGCCGAGTTTGGAGCTCGAAACCCGGCCACACTTGGTAGTATGTCCCGGTGAGGAACATGCCCATGGAAGTAAGAGCTCAGCGGGAGCAGCCACTCAGGCTACCCGGCAATGTGTCACTGTCCCCCGGCCAAGACTTGGCGGCAAGTCCCGGGGAGGAATAGTGCCCATGGAAGTAGCTCAGCGGGAGCAGCCGCTCAGGCTACCCGGGAATGTGTCACTGTCCCCCGGCCAGACTTGGCGGCAGGTCCCGGGGAGGAATAGTGCTCATGGAAGTAGCTCAGCGGGAGCAGCTGCTGAAGATACACGGGAATGTGTCACTGTCCCTGGGCCACACTTGGTCGTTGGTTCCTGATGAGGAACATGCCCATGGAAGTAAGAGTTCAGCGGGAGAAGCCGCTCAGGCTACCCGGGAATGTGTCACTGTCCCCGGCCAGACTTGGCGGCAGGTCCCGGGGAGGAATAGTGCCCATGGAAGTCGGAGCTCCAACCTCCAAGTTGACCTCAGCGGGAGCACTTGCTGAGGCTACCCGGGCATGGGCGACTGTTCCCCGGCCACACTTGGTCGGAGGTCCCGGTGTGGAACATGCCCATGGAAGTTGAAGGGAAGAGAACCGCGAAAGGGAGTTTGGAGGCTGAGCCGCGGCCGAGGAGGTCTCACCGATCCCGGCGTGATTCCAGCCAGGCCCGGTACCCTATACCGAACTCGGCAGGGTGGCTGTATCCGGGACCCTGGAACCCTGGGCGGGGAGCCTAGGGGCGAGAGGGGCCCCATGGAGCTCGGGCAGACTAGAAGTACCCTCGTCTGCCCGCTGGAGGGCGCCCTTCCCGGAGCGGAGGGGACCCCCAAGCGACCAAGTGCAAGCCGAGTTTGGAGCTCGAAACCCGGCCACACTTGGTAGTTGGTCCCGGTGAGGAACATGCCCATGGAAGTAAGAGCTCAGCGGGAGCAGCCACTCAGGCTACCCGGCAATGTGTCACTGTCCCCCGGCCAAGACTTGGCGGCAAGTCCCGGGGAGGAATAGTGCCCATGGAAGTAGCTCAGCGGGAGCAGCTGCTGAGGCTACCCGGGAATGTGTCACTGTCCCCCGGCCAGACTTGGCGGCAGGTCCCGGGGAGGAATAGTGCTCATGGAAGTAGCTCAGCGGGAGCAGCTGCTGAGGCTACCCGGGAATGTGTCACTGTCCCTGGGCAACACTTGGTCGTTGGTTCCTGATGAGGAACATGCCCATGGAAGTAAGAGTTCAGCGGGAGAAGCCGCTCAAGCTACCCGGGAATGTGTCACTGTCCCCCGGCCAGACTTGGCGGCAGGTCCCGGGGAGGAATAGTGCCCATGGAAGTCGGAGCTCCAGCCTCCAAGTTGACCTCAGCGGGAGCAGCCGCTGAGGCTACCCGGGCATGGGTGACTGTTCCCCGGCCACACTTGGTCGGAGGTCCCGGTGTGGAACATGCCCATGGAAGTTGAAGGGAAGAGAACCGCGAAAGGAGTCTTGAGGCTGAGCCGCGGCCGAGGAGGTCTCACCGATCCCGGCGTGATTCCAGCCAGGCCCGGTACCCTATACCGAACTCGACAGGGTGGCTGTATCCGGGACCCTGGAACCCTGGAACCCTGGGCGGGGAGCCTAGGGGCGAGAGGGGCCCCATGGAGCTCGGGCAGACTAGAAGTACCCTCGTCTGCCCGCGGAGGGCGCCCTTCCCGGAGCGGAGGGGACCCCCCAAGCGACCAAGTGCAAGCCGAGTTTGGAGCTCGAAACCCGGCCACACTTGGTAGTTGGTCCCGGTGAGGAACATGCCCATGGAAGTAAGAGCTCAGCGGGAGCAGCCACTCAGGCTACCCGGCAATGTGTCACTGTCCCCCGGCCAAGACTTGGCGGCAAGTCCCGGGGAGGAATAGTGCCCATGGAAGTAGCTCAGCGGGAGCAGCTGCTGAGGCTACCCGGGAATGTGTCACTGTCCCCCGGCCAGACTTGCGCAGGTCCCGGGGAGGAATAGTGCTCATGGAAGTAGCTCAGCGGGAGCAGCTGCTGAGGCTACCCGGGAATGTGTCACTGTCCCTGGGCCACACTTGGTCGTTGGTTCCTGATGAGGAACATGCCCATGGAAGTAAGAGTGCAGCGGGAGCAGCCGCTCAGGCTACCCGGGAATGTGTCACTGTCCCCCGGCCAGACTTGGCGGCAGGTCCCGGGGAGGAATAGTGCCCATGGAAGTAGGAGCTCCAACCTCCAAGTTGACCTCAGCGGGAGCACTTGCTGAGGCTACCCGGGCATGGGCGACTGTTCCCCGGCCACACTTGGTCGGAGGTCCCGGTGTGGAACATGCCCATGGAAGTTGAAGGGAAGAGAACCGCGAAAGGGAGTTTGGAGGCTGAGCCGCGGCCGAGGAGGTCTCACCGATCCCGGCGTGATTCCCAGCCAGGCCCGGTACCCTATACCGAACTCGGCAGGGTGGCTGTATCCGGGACCCTGGAACCCTGGGCGGGGAGCCTAGGGGCGAGAGGGGCCCATGGAGCTCGGGCAGACTAGAAGTACCCTCGTCTGCCCGCTGGAGGGGCGCCCTTCCCGGAGCGGAGGGACCCCCAAGCGACCAAGTGCAAGCCGAGTTGGAGCTCGAACCCGGCCACACTTGGTAGTATGTCCCGTGAGGAACATGCCCATGGAAGTAAGAGCTCAGCGGGAGCAGCCACTCAGGCTACCCGGCAATGTGTCACTGTCCCCCGGCCAAGACTTGGCGGCAAGTCCCGGGGAGGAATAGTGCCCATGGAAGTAGCTCAGCGGGAGCAGCCGCTCAGGCTACCCGGGAATGTGTCACTGTCCCCCGGCCAGACTTGGCGGCAGGTCCCGGGGAGGAATAGTGCTCATGGAAGTAGCTCAGCGGGAGCAGCTGCTGAAGATACCCGGGAATGTGTCACTGTCCCTGGGCCACACTTGGTCGTTGGTTCCTGATGAGGAACATGCCCATGGAAGTAAGAGTTCAGCGGGAGAAGCCGCTCAGGCTACCCGGGAATGTGTCACTGTCCCCCGGCCAGACTTGGCGGCAGGTCCCGGGGAGGAATAGTGCCCATGGAAGTCGGAGCTCCAACCTCCAAGTTGACCTCAGCGGGAGCACTTGCTGAGGCTACCCGGGCATGGGCGACTGTTCCCCGGCCACACTTGGTCGGAGGTCCCGGTGTGGAACATGCCCATGGAAGTTGAAGGGAAGAGAACCGCGAAAGGGAGTTTGGAGGCTGAGCCGCGGCCGAGGAGGTCTCACCGATCCCGGCGTGATTCCAGCCAGGCCCGGTACCCTATACCGAACTCGACAGGGTGGCTGTATCCGGGACCCTGGAACCCTGGGCGGGGAGCCTAGGGCGAGAGGGGCCCCATGGAGCTCGGGCAGACTAGAAGTACCCTCGTCTGCCCGCTGGAGGGCGCCCTTCCCGGAGCGGAGGGGACCCCCCAAGCGACCAAGTGCAAGCCGAGTTTGGAGCTCGAAACCCGGCCACACTTGGTAGTATGTCCCGGTGAGGAACATGCCCATGGAAGTAAGAGCTCAGCGGGAGCAGCCACTCAGGCTACCCGGGAATGTGTCACTGTCCCCCGGCCAAGACTTGGCGGCAAGTCCCGGGGAGGAATAGTGCCCATGGAAGTAGCTCAGCGGGAGCAGCCACTCAGGCTACCCGGGAATGTGTCACTGTCCCCCGGCCAAGACTTGGCGGCAAGTCCCGGGGAGGAATAGTGCTCATGGAAGTAGCTCAGCGGGAGCAGCTGCTGAGGCTACCCGGGAATGTGTCACTGTCCCTGGGCCACACTTGGTCGTTGGTTCCTGATGAGGAACATGCCCATGGAAGTAAGAGTTCAGCGGGAGAAGCCGCTCAAGCTACCCGGGAATGTGTCACTGTCCCCCGGCCAGACTTGGCGGCAGGTCCCGGGGAGGAATAGTGCCCATGGAAGTCGGAGCTCCAACCTCCAAGTTGACCTCAGCGGGAGCACTTGCTGAGGCTACCCGGGCATGGGCGACTGTTCCCCGGCCACACTTGGTCGGAGGTCCCGGTGTGGAACATGCCCATGGAAGTTGAAGGGAAGAGAACCGCGAAAGGGAGTTTGGAGGCTGAGCCGCGGCCGAGGAGGTCTCACCGATCCCGGCGTGATTCCAGCCAGGCCCGGTACCCTATACCGAACTCGGCAGGGTGGCTGTATCCGGGACCCTGGAACCCTGGGCGGGGAGCCTAGGGGCGAGAGGGGCCCCATGGAGCTCGGGCAGACTAGAAGTACCCTCGTCTGCCCGCTGGAGGGCGCCCTTCCCGGAGCGGAGGGGACCCCCAAGCGACCAAGTGCAAGCCGAGTTTGGAGCTCGAAACCCGGCCACACTTGGTAGTATGTCCCGGTGAGGAACATGCCCATGGAAGTAAGAGCTCAGCGGGAGCAGCCACTCAGGCTACCCGGCAATGTGTCACTGTCCCCCGGCCAAGACTTGGCGGCAAGTCCCGGGGAGGAATAGTGCCCATGGAAGTAGCTCAGCGGGAGCAGCCGCTCAGGCTACCCGGGAATGTGTCACTGTCCCCCGGCCAGACTTGGCGGCAGGTCCCGGGGAGGAATAGTGCTCATGGAAGTAGCTCAGCGGGAGCAGCCACTCAGGCTACCCGGGAATGTGTCACTGTCCCTGGGCCACACTTGGTCGTTGGTTCCTGATGAGGAACATGCCCATGGAAGTAAGAGTTCAGCGGGAGCAGCCGCTCAGGGCTACCCGGGAATGTGTCACTGTCCCCCGGCCAGACTTGGCGGCAGGTCCCGGGGAGGAATAGTGCCCATGGAAGTCGGAGCTCCAACCTCCAAGTTGACCTCAGCGGGAGCAGCCGCTGAGGCTACCCGGGCATGGGTGACTGTTCCCCGGCCACACTTGGTCGGAGGTCCCGGTGTGGAACATGCCCATGGAAGTTGAAGGGAAGAGAACCGCGAAAGGGAGTTTGGAGGCTGAGCCGCGGCCGAGGAGGTCTCACCGATCCCGGCGTGATTCCAGCCAGGCCCGGTACCCTATACCGAACTCGGCAGGGTGGCTTTATCCGGGACCCTGGAACCCTGGGCGGGGAGCCTAGGGGCGAGAGGGGCCCCATGGAGCTCGGGCAGACTAGAAGTACCCTCGTCTGCCCGCTGGAGGGCGCCCTTCCCGGAGCGGAGGGGACCCCCCAAGCGACCAAGTGCAAGCCGAGTTTGGAGCTCGAAACCCGGCCACACTTGGTAGTATGTCCCGGTGAGGAACATGCCCATGGAAGTAAGAGCTCAGCGGGAGCAGCCACTCAGGCTACCCGGGAATGTGTCACTGTCCCCCGGCCAAGACTTGGCGGCAAGTCCCGGGGAGGAATAGTGCCCATGGAAGTAGCTCAGCGGGAGCAGCCACTCAGGCTACCCGGGAATGTGTCACTGTCCCTCGGCCACACTTGGTCGTAGGTCCCGGTGAGGAACATGCCCATGGAAGTCGGAGCTCCAACCTCCAACCGGGTGAAGCCTCCGAGAGCTAGCCGGGAATAGGGCGCCAATCCCGGCTACCGCCCTCCAGGCTTGCCCCGGTCGATAGACCTACGTCCTCGCACCAGCACAAGCGCAAAAATTTTCTAAGTGTGGGAGAACCGAGGACCCGCCCGGTGGCACTCTGCCTCTCGCTGCCGCCCTCCTGGAAGCGTCCTCGGTCACTGTGTGTGCGGCAGATATCAGAGCTCCGGAAAGGTGAAAAAGAACCGGTAAGAGGGCGAATCCGGCAGCTCCCTGCCGGGCGAGGACCACCGCGAGCGGCGGGGACGTCAGACGGGAGACGCGCGGCGGACCTTCCGTCGGAGTGCCTGGGATTTTGACCTCGGAGAAGTTCGAAAAAATTATGCGGTCGGAGCTGTCTGCCCCGGCCGGGGAAGGCTCACCGCCGGCGGCTGCCAACCCCTGGCTTGCCCGCTGGATGCCCTTTCGGAGGCTGCTGAAAAAGAACTGTCAGGCGGGCACCTCTCGGAAGAACCGCAGACCAAAACGACCGGTAAAAATTTTGGGCGATCCGACACGTAGTGCACCTTCGGCGGCAGAGAAAAGCAGCAAAAATACCGGTCAGAGAAGGGGAGTTTTGGTCGACTCTGCCAGGTTTTTGCACTAAGTCAGATCCGTAATGCCAGCGGGACTGAGTCGCTTTTGCGTGCCGTGGTCCTGGAGGCCTGCTCGGACAGAGCGGTCCTTCGGGTCCCGCGGGAAGGGGCATTTCATGTTCCTCTGCGGGAGGTGATCCATTTTCTGCGGGAAATGGCGAGCCCCTTCGGCTACAAGAGTGTGTAGGTCCCGCTCAACAGTCTACGTCCTTAACCATCGGGGACTTTGTAGATTTTGCCCAAAATCGCTCTCCGCAGAACAGAGCGTGAGGTCTCCGCGGCGGAGGCCGGAAAAGGTGCGAGGTGAGCGGCATGGTATGACTGGGCTCGTGCCGCTCACTGCTACCCGGAGCGTGGCGCCCTCCGGGTAAAAAGCTAGCCGGGGCGAGTAGGTGGGTTGACGGGCGCATAAGCAACGCCGTCCCCGCCGTACAAGGTGCCGGTGGCCTGGCGAACCACCGGCGTAAGGCTAGCCAGGGCGTACCGCGGGGCAGAGGGCGCATAAGCCACGCTCTCTCTCCATCCCACCAGCACAAGCGAAAAATTTTCAAAGTGTGGGAGAACCGGCTTCCCGACCGGTGGCACTCTGCCTCTCTCTGCCGCCCTCCTGGAAGCGTCCTCGGTCACTCGGAGTACGGCAGATTTAAGAGCTCCGGAATGGTGAAAAAGAACCGGAGAGAGGGCGACTCCGGCTTCTCTCTGCCGGGCGAGGACCACCGCAGGCGGCGGGGACCTCTGACAGGAGGCGGCGCTGCGGGCAGGCTTTCTAAGTGCCTGGGCTTTTGGCCTCGGCGAAAGTCGAAAAAATTATGCGGTCGGAGCTTTCTGCCCCGGCCGGGGAAGGCTCACCGCCGGCGGCTGCCAACCCCTGGCTTGCCCGCTGGATGCCCTTTCGGAGGCTGCTGAAAAAGAACAGTCAGGCGGGCACCTCTCGGAAGAACCGCAGACCAAAACGACCGGTAAAAATTTTGGGCGATCCGACCCGTAGTGCACCTTCGGCGGCAGAGAAAAGCAACAAAAATACCGGTCAGAGAAGGGGAGTTTTGGTCGACTCTGCCAGGTTTTTGCACTAAGTCAGATCCGTAATGCCAGCGGGACTGAGTCGCTTTTGCGTGCCGTGGTCCTGGAGGCCTGCTCGGACAGAGCGGTCCTTCGGGTCCCGCGGGAAGGGGCATTTCATGTTCCTCTGCGGGAGGTGATCCATTTTCTGCGGGAAATGGCGAGCCCCTTCGGCTACAAGAGTGTGTAGGTCCCGCTCAACAGTCTACGTCCTTAACCATCGGGGACTTTGTAGATTTTGCCCAAAATCGCTCTCCGCAGAACAGAGCGTGAGGTCTCCGCGGCGGAGGCCGGAAAAGGTGCGAGGTGAGCGGCATGGTATGACTGGGCTCGTGCCGCTCACTGCTACCCGGAGCGTGGCGCCCTCCGGGTAAAAGGCTAGCCGGGGCGAGTAGGTGGGATGACGGGCGCATAAGCAACGCCGTCCCCGCCGTACAAGGTGCCGGTGGCCTGGCGAACCAACGGCGTAAGGCTAGCCAGGGCGTACCGCGGGGCAGAGGGCGCATAAGCCACGCTCTCTCTCCACTCCCACCAGCACAAGCGAAATTCAAAGTGTGGAGAACCGGCTTCCCGACCGGTGGCACTCTGCCTCTCGCTGCCGCCCTCCTGGAAGCGTCCTCGGTCACTCGGCTACGGCAGATTTAAGAGCGGCAGATTTAAGAGCTCCGGAATGGTGAAAAAGAACCGGAGAGAGGGCGACTCCGGCTTCTCTCTGCCGGGCGAGGACCACCGCAGGCGGCGGGGACGTCTGACAGGAGACGGCGCTGCGGGCAGGCTTTAAAAGTGCATGGGGTTTTGGCCTCGGCAAAAGTCGAAAAAATTATGCGGTCGGAGCTTTCTGCCCCGGCCGGGGAAGGCTCACCGCCGGCGGCTGCCAACCCCTGGCTTGCCCGCTGGATGCCCTTTCGGAGGCTTCTGAAAAAGAACTGTCAGGCGGGCACCTCTCGGAAGAACCGCAGACCAAAACGACCGGTAAAAATTTTGGGCGATCCGACCCGTAGTGCACCTTCGGCGGCAGAGAAAAGCAACAAAAATACCGGTCAGAGAAGGGGAGTTTTGGTCGACTCTGCCAGGTTTTTGCACTAAGTCAGATCCGTAATGCCAGCGGGACTGAGTCGCTTTTGCGTGCCGTGGTCCTGGAGGCCTGCTCGGACAGAGCGGTCCTGCGGGTCCCGCGGGAAGGGGCATTTCATGTTCCTCTGCGGGAGGTGATCCATTTTCTGCGGGAAATGGCGAGCCCCTTCGGCTACAAGAGTGTGTAGGTCCCGCTCAACAGTCTACGTCCTTAACCATCGGGGACTTTGTAGATTTTGCCCAAAATCGCTCTCCGCAGAACAGAGCGTGAGGTCTCCGCGGCGGAGGCCGGAAAAGGTGCGAGGTGAGCGGCATGGTATGACTGGGCTCGTGCCGCTCACTGCTACCCGGAGCGTGGCGCCCTCCGGGTAAAAGGCTAGCCGGGGCGAGTAGGTGGGATGACGGGCGCATAAGCAACGCCGTCCCCGCCGTACAAGGTGCCGGTGGCCTGGCGAACCACCGGCGTAAGGCTAGCCAAGGGCGTACCGCGGGGCAGAGGGCGCATAAGCCACGCTCTCTCTCCATCCCACCAGCACAAGCGAAAAATTTTCAAAGTGTGGGAGAACCGGCTTCCCGACCGGTTGCACTCTGCCTCTCGCTGCCGCCGTCCTGGAAGCGTCCTCGGTCACTCGGAGTACGGCAGATTTAAGAGCTCCGGAATGGTGAAAAAGAACCGGAGAGAGGGCGACTCCGGCTTCTCTCTGCCGGGCGAGGACCACCGCAGGCGGCGGGGACGTCTGACAGGAGACGGCGCTGCGGGCAGGCTTTAAAAGTGCATGGGGTTTTGGCCTCGGAGAAAGTCGAAAAAATTATGCGGTCGGAGCTGTCTGCCCCGGCCGGGGAAGGCTCACCTCCGGCGGCTGCCAACCCCTGGCTTGCCCGCTGGATGGCCTTTCGGAGGCTGCTGAAAAAGAACTGTCAGGCGGGCACCTCTCGGAAGAACCGCAGACCAAAACGACCGGTAAAAATTTTGGGCGATCCGACCCGTAGTGCACCTTCGGCGGCAGAGAAAAGCAACAAAAATACCGGTCAGAGAAGGGGAGTTTTGGTCGACTCTGCCAGGTTTTTGCACTAAGTCAGATCCGTAATGCCAGCGGGACTGAGTCGCTCTTGCGTGCCGTGGTCCTGGAAGCCTGCTCGGACAGAGTGGTCCTTCGGGTCCCGCGGGAAGGGGCATTTCATGTTCCTCTGCGGGAGGTGATCCATTTTCTGCGGGAAATGGCGAGCCCCTTCGGCTACAAGAGTGTGTAGGTCCCGCTCAACAGTCTACGTCCTTAACCATCGGGGACTTTGTAGATTTTGCCCAAAATCGCTCTCCGCAGAACAGAGCGGGAGGTCTCCGCGGCGGAGGCCGGAAAAGGTGCGAGGTGAGCGGCATGGTATGACTGGGCTCGTGCCGCTCACTGCTACCCGGAGCGTGGCGCCCTCCGGGTAAAAGGCTAGCCGGGGCGAGTAGGTGGATTGACGGGCGCATAAGCAACGCCGTCCCCGCCGTACAAGGTGCCGGTGGCCTGGCGAACCACCGGCGTAAGGCTAGCCAAGGGCGTACCGCGGGGCAGAGGGCGCATAAGCCACGCCGTCCCCGCTGTACAAGGTGCCGGTGGCCTGGCGAACCACCGGCGTAAGGCTAGCCAAGGGCGTACCGCGGGGCAGAGGGCGCATAAGCCACGCTCTCTCTCCATCCCACCAGAACAAGCGAAAAAATTTCAAAGTGTGGGAGAACCGGCTTCCCGACCGGTGGCACTCTGCCTCTCGCTGCCGCCCTCCTGGAAGCGTCCTCGGTCACTCGGTGTCCGGCAGATTTCAGAGCTCCGGAATGGTGAAAAAGAACCGGTGAGAGGGCGAATCCGGCTTCTCTCTGCCGGGCGAGGACCACCGCAGGCGGCAAGGGACGTCTGCCAGGAGACGGCGCTGCGGGCAGGCTTTAAAAGTGCATGGGGTTTTGGCCTCGGCGAAAGTCGAAAAAATTTTGCGGTCGGAGCTGTCTGCCCCGGCCGGGGAAGGCTCACCGCCGGCGGCTGCCAACCCCTGGCTTGCCCGCTGGATGCCCTTTCGGAGGCTGCTGAAAAAGAACTGTCAGGCGGGCACCTCTCGGAAGAACCGCAGACCAAAACGACCGGTAAAAATTTTGGGCGATCCGACCCTCAGTGCACCTTCGGCGGCAGAGAAAAGCAACAAAAACACCGGTCAAAGAAGGGAGGTTTTGGTCGACTCTGCCTGGTTTTTGCACTAAGTCAGATCCGTAATGCCAGCGGGACTGAGTCGCTTTTGCGTGCCGTGGTCCTGGAGGCCTGCTCGGACAGAGCGGTCCTTCGGGTCCCGCGGGAAGGGGCATTTCATGTTCCTCTGCGGGAGGTGGTCCATTTTCTGCGGGAAATGGCGAGCCCCATCGGCTACAAGAGTGTGTAGGTCCCGCTCAACAGTCTACGTCCTTAACCATCGGGGACTTTGTAGATTTTGGCAGAAATCGCCCCCCGCAGGTCCTAGCGGGAGGTCTCCGCGGCGGAGGCCGGAGAGGGCGCGAGGTGAGCGGCATGGTATGACTGGGTTCGTGCCGCTCACTGGTACCCGGAGCGTGGCGCCCTCCGGGTAAAAGGCTAGCCGGGGCGAGTAGGTGGGTTGACGGGCGCATAAGCCACGCCGTCCCCGCCGTACAAGGTGCCGGTGGCCTGGCGAACCACCGGCGTAAGGCCAGCCAGGGCGGACCGCGGGGCAGAGGGCGCATAAGCCACGCTCTCTCTCCATCCCACCAGAACAAGCGAAAAATTTTCAAAGTGTGGGAGAACCGGCGACCCGACCGGTGGCACTCTGCCTCTCGCTGCCGCCCTCCTGGAAGCGTC